>NW_026927928.1:122500-316888 GCF_032062105.1 Saccostrea cuccullata
AACTCGTAGGACTCTCGTAGTGTCGCGAGTACTACGAAGTTCCGCGAATGTCGCACGAACTTCGAATATTAACTACGAATATGAGTACGAGTGCAGTGCGGATGCTGTGCGATTGTCTACGAATATTTAGAAATCGTACTGTGACCACGATTGTTTTGAACATGCTCAAAACAATCGCCAGGTTTGGCGATTTGCTGCGATCCAACACGATTAAGGAAGATATCCTACGAGTACTTCTGCGATAAATCCCGATTTGCAACGATTTTTGAATTCGCAATGAATCGTAGCTATAAATCGTGACAGTGTGACACGGGCTTAATAGCAAGTTTATTGTCCCCCTCGACAACAACTATTTCCCTCAGCTGCACCTTGGGAAATATATAGTTGTTGTCTTGTTGAACAATAAGCTTGCTATTGTCCTCATTTAGCCAGTAAATAGGTGTATACTATACATATTTTTTCATCACTTAATGATCAACCAAAGCAAGGAAATTGCCTATTAATGTGCAACATATAAGAAAAAAATTAATCCCAATTATGACAAAATTCTCTTTGATATTTCATCGAAGATATTAACATACAGTAAAACTCGGTTATAGCGAAGTCCTGGGGACCTGTGAATTTAATTCGCTATATCCGTAATTCGTTATATCCGTATCCGTATAGCGAATTCGTATAAGTATATATAGCGAACTCGCAATATGCACATTTTCCTTCAAATAATACTTCCAAATATGACAGGGAAGCAATTATTACGATACATGCATTGGCTAACTAAGATTTTCGTTATGAATTGAATTTCATTTGCAAATTCTTACTAAAATAAAGTCAGTTCAACATATCTTTATTTTGAGATTTTTGAAAATTCGTTATAAAAGATGTAAATTTCATTATATTTTACCTCTACGGGACTCAAAATCAGTTCACTATATCCGTATCAGAGTTCGTTATAACCGTAAAATTTTACAAAGAATTGCTAAGAATATTGCCGGGAACCCCGAAAAACTTCGCTATATCCGTGTTTTCGCTATATCCGTGTTCGTACTAAACGAGTTTTACTGTATATTTTAAGCCAACTTCAATTTAATTTTTTTTGCCCTCTTCTGACTTCAAATGAAAAATTTTTTCATCTAGCAAAAGACCTAAAAATTGCTCATAGGCAAAGGAATAGAGTTTACACTAAATATTTGTAGCATTGCCATGATCAAAATAATAATGTAACTTTAATGATAATTCTACAAATAATTAATATTTCTAGGACCTCTTGGAATTCCTTTTGAATTGTGTGCTGAATCTTACATTCTTGAGACTAAACAATTTATTTGTGATTATATTCCAATCCATTTGAAAGAAGTTCACCTCATAGCTACTGATCCTTCAACACTGAAGGAGTTGTTGGCTGCATCCAAAAAAATAAAGACTGATCCATTGTCTTCATCAGCAGTTGCATTGAAATCTGGATATCCTCAACATTTTGGGGGCACAGATCAGAATGCATTCAGATATGCTGCTCAGTCAATCAGCACACCATCAAGCAGACAACAATTAGAATTTAAAATAGGAAATATTAACGTGAAAATATATAAGGATTCCATACTGAATGTAAAAGCAGGTGCAATTGTTAATGCTGCAAACGAAAATTTGTCACATGGTGCAGGTGTTGCACTTGCTATTTATCAAGCTGCTGGAGAAGAATTCAACAAAGAATGTCAAAGAAAACTTAAAACACTAAACAGAGCATTGCATCCAGCAGAGGTATTAGAAACATCCCCAGGAAATTTGAAAATGAATTTCAAGTATATACTTAATGCTGTTGGTCCTCGATGGGATTTATATATGGACAAAACTCAGTGTATATTTCATCTGAACCAGACTGTGAAACAAATTTTGGAAAAGGCAGATAGTCTCAAGATTTCTTCAATAGCAATGCCAGCTATAAGTTCTGGTATGTTTTTTGATGATCCACTTTTAGTTAAAATAAGTGCACTGCTTTATAAATCTGTAAATAATGCATAAACATATGATTAGTGCACTTTTTAAAAAAAAATGCTCTTTTTAATACCTGTGAAGCATGTACCTAGTCCTTGTGTTTTATTAATTGATAATGCGTAAAATTACAGAATAAAATCCATTTTTACGTTTCAGGAATTTTTGGAGTGCCTCTGCCATTGTGTGCAGAAATGTATTTGCTTGGAATTCATGAATTCAGTAAACAAAGTCATTTTTGGGTGAGAGAAATTCACATAGTGGATCATAATGTGAATGTTTATAATGAGCTTACTGCAGCTTATGATAGATACCAAAAAGACCCTCTGTCCATTGGCATAACAAGTGCAAAGTCACGTTATCCCAGGTTGATGAAAACTTTACCACCACCATCAAATAGAGAGAAAACTGAAAACGTAAGCTCATCTTCAAGGCATGACTTCGGAAGAAGCCATTCTTCAGAATCGGGGTATTCTGCCAAACATCAGGAACCAAATACCGCAACATTAACAACAGGTGATACAGACAGGGAGGTCAGAAACCCCAATTCTAATAGGCATGGCTGCTTAAAGAATCTTGTAAAACTTCCTGATAAAAGTATAGGACAGCAAGCTGCAAAAGTGTTCGAAATTCAAGATGTGCTGGTTGTTAAGATTCACACTGGCAGTATTGTAAAGTTTCAAGGAGATGCCATAATATGTAGCAATGATGATGGAATGACTGGTATTGGTCCATTAGCAAAAGCAATAGCTACAGCTGGGGGTTCAAAATACAGTGAAAGTTATTCTAAAATCAGAAGCAAATATGGATATGGAAGTATCAAAGGAAAACAAGGAGACATTGAAACCTGTAGTGGAGGGGAATTAAGGGTGGGCTTTGTTGCTCATGCTGTTATAAGTTCTATGATTAGGGCAGACAACTACAATCTTAAATTATACGGAGACACACTGAAGAGCATATTCTGTACAATCTTCAACTACAAAAAATCCAGAAAGTTTGCTATGCCTTTGATTGGAGCAGGTGAGTTGTTTGAAAATGTTGCTTAAGCTATTTTAAAAGGTTATTTAATCTAATTTATTTTACCCAAAATTTGATCCATTCTTTTTCAATTTAGGTCAGATTGAAAAGAACTCGGAGGACCTAAGGAAATGCTGTTCTACATTCTTTCAAGCTCTTGCTGAATTCTGTCAGAACTATCAGCCAAATTATGGTGTAAAGGAACTTCATTTGATTAACAGAAATCCCACTGTTACTAAATCACTGGTGGACGTTTTTGAATGCAATGTCAGCAAAGAAGCAAATGAAGCTGTCCAAACTCCATCCAGACATCACAGATCAAGACCTGGAAGTGAGACAGCACTGGGACATGACGACCAAACAACAGTTAATGGTCACCATAGAATCCTCAACAGACAAAACAGTTGGTCCCATTCAAAATCTGGAGGAACTGTAGCTGATAGAAAAGAATTGGATTTCAGAGGAACAGGGGCACGTCCTAAAACAGGGAGGTCCACTTCAATGTCTGAGAAAAAGTCAATCACAGGGGCTGAGAGAAAGGACAAGAAACCAAACATTCAAGAACTCATTGCCATGAGCAGTGTTTCAATGGGCAGTTATGATGAAAGTGAAATTCCTGGAAATACAACGTCAGCTGGGAAAAATGAGGGAAACCTGAACATCATTGGGTTAGGTGATGATAGTGACAGCAATGGTTCTAGTGATGATGACAGAAATGAGGACCCAGGTATTGCTGCTAAAACAGCAACTTGTGTCATTTGTTTGGATAATATTAAAAATGGCATTAAACTCACCTGTGGTCATGAATTTTGTAAAGGCTGTCTTACACAGTCTTTTTCCCAACACAAACAGGCATGTCCTGTGTGCGGGAAGATTTTTGGAGAAATCACTGGAAATCAGCCCCCAGGAAAAATGACTGTAGAAAAAGAAAGACGACCTTTGCCAGGGTATGAAGGGTTTGGAACCATTGTTGTCAAGTATAAGTTTAATCCAGGAACCCAAGGGGTGAGGAAAACACATTATATGAAATTGTAGAAAGTATTTTAATCTTAATTTTGATAAACTAAGTATCTAACTTGCACAAATTCATGTACTGTAAACCAATTATTATTTTGACATCTTTTATATAGAACTATTTAGTTTGAAATTAATCTGCAATAACTAATTTTCTCTATTTAGGCAACATTCAACAAATAACTTGTACAATAAGGTGGTGAAAGTCGTAATACTTTCTTGCTTGCAAACAAATGTTGGTCTACGGTATATAGTTGTCATTTTGTAAATTAAATGCATATATTCTAATTAATGATAGCCAAACAATATGCTGTTGTCTTTGCAGGAGACAACTTCTAGTTTAACTGACGTACTCTAACCTTTAAATGGCTATATGCTATTTTGAAACATTTTCCTCCAACAGCCAGATCATCCTAATCCTGGTAAACCCTATGATGGGACAGAGCGACGAGGATTTCTCCCAGACAACGAGGAGGGAAGAAAAGTTCTGAGACTGCTACAGACGGCGTTCGACAGAAAACTGACCTTCACCATTGGTTATTCCAGAACCACTGGAAAAGACAATGTGGTGACCTGGAATGACATTCATCACAAAACCAAAAGGGACACAGGGGCTCAGAGGTTAGTCATTTGATTTGGTAGGGATTTATTTATTTGTTGATCTTCTGATAACTTTGCTATCGAAAATTACCATTATGGTTAATTACCATACTTTTGATAATTTTTTTAGCTCTACTGGTCAGAGACCAGAAGAGCTTATGCGATAGTAATGCGTCCGTCGTCCGTCCGTCTGTCTGTCTGTCTGTCTGTCTGTCCGTCTGTAAACAATTTTTCAAAATGCTACTCCTCCTACAGTTTTGGTCTGATTTCAATATAACTTGGCACACAAGTAGACTACACTGAGATACATAATTCTTTATATCGGTTTTTGATTTCGATGAACGGTGTTGCCGTGGTTACTAAAAATAGAAATTTCTGTGAAATTCTTTCAAAATGCTACTCCTCCTACAGTTTTAGTCTGATTTCAATATAACTTGGCACACAAGTAGACTACACTAAGATACACAATTCTGTGCATCGGTTTTTGATTTCGATGAACGGTGTTGCCGTGGTTACTAAAAATAGAAATTTCTGTGAAATTCTTTCAAAATGCTACTCCTCCTACAGATTTAGTCTGATTTCAATATAACTTGGCACACAAGTACATGTAGACTACACTAAGATACAGAATTCTTTGTATCGGTTTTTGATTTCGATGAACGGTGTTGCCGTGGTTACTAAAAATAGAAATTTCTGTGAAATTCTTTCAAAATGCTACTCCTCCTACAGTTTTAGTCTGATTTCAATATAACTTGGCACACAAGTAGACAACACTAAGATACATAATTCTGTGTATCGGTTTTTGATTTCGATGAACGGTGTTGCCGTGGTTACTAAAAATAGAAATTTCCGTGAAATTCTTTCAAAATGCCACTCCTACAGTTTTAGTCTGATTTCAGTATAACTTGGCACACAAGTAATCTACAATAAGATACATAATTCTGTATATCGGTTTTTGATTTCGATGAACTGTGTTGCCGTGGTTACTAAAAATAGGAATTTCTGTGAAATTCTTTCAAAATGCTACTCCAAATACAATTTTAGTCTGATTATAATATTAATGTGGCATGCAAGTAGACTGCACTAAGAACATATATAGAGACTTAATCAAGGATCATTATTCTATTTATTGCTGTTGAAAAGTTTCAATTTCCAACTGCTTAAGTACTTTTCTCTTCCTTTGCTATAAGTACAAACCAGTAGAGCTTCAGTCTCGACAGAGACTTCTGGTTTTAAAAATGTTTTGTTATTATTTGAACATTTTGGTACACCTGTACTTAGGATCAGTCTTATTTTCTAACTATTAATCCATAAAAAGTATACAATATGTATTTGACATATTCTTCATTAATTATGATCAATATTGATTTTAAACAGATTTGGATACCCTGATCCCACCTACCTACAAAGAGTTCAAGAGGAGCTAGCAGCCAAGGGGGTCACAGAGTGAATGAGAGAGATTCTATAAAAAGATTTATAATATTTTATTCTAGTTTTAGGTTTCTTGCCAAAAGAAAATATTTTATTTAGTTCATTAGGCCATAAAAAACCAATTTCTTGGTTCTCAGGTGCCTCATTGACTTTTTTTTATTGCTAAATCAATAAAATAAAAAACAACAAATTACCTCCCTCATCATTTTTCGAGGTTTTGTACAATTTAAAAAGCTGCCTCATCATGTTTTGGGGCAATAAAAAAGTAAAAAAAAGAAGCTTTCCTATCTCATCATATTTCTTGAAAAAAGGTCTGAGAACCAAGGAATTAACTTCGCATGGCCTTATAGTTACTCTATATTTTCAAGATTGATGCTTTTATTTTTCAATTATATATTCTGGAATGATAAAGAAAAGAAAAATTTGAGTATTTTGAATAGAATGTAAATACAATGTTTTTATACTCTAATTTTAATCCTTAGGGCAAAATGTGCTGTGATAAAAAAAAAATGGATTTTTGCTTTATGTATTATAGAAGTAGAAATGTATTGTTACTGCAGTTATATTGTCCTATTCATAGTTTATAGTGTAATGTTTACATTCACTGTAATTTTCTTTATGAAATCCATTAGAAGTTCATGACGTTCAAATTTCTATAACACGCGCGAAACCTTGTCACTGCGCGTTAGATTACACAGTAGGAACTATATCATGTATATGCATTTTCAATACGCCAGGAACACCAAACTGT
This sequence comes from Saccostrea cuccullata, assembly GCF_032062105.1. NCBI lineage: Eukaryota > Metazoa > Mollusca > Bivalvia > Ostreida > Ostreidae > Saccostrea > Saccostrea cuccullata. The sequence continues at coordinate 129,300 of NW_026927928.1, forward strand.
ACATTGTTTTGACGCTATTTTATAAAAGAAATTAACCCTGTTAAATTAATGTAAAAATACAACAAATGTGCATTTAAAATTAATTTGTCACTTTTTTCCTCGCAATGTTCATTTGCATTATTTAACTTTGCAATGTCACAAATGGCTCTTATGTCTATAAAGCACACCAGTTTTGAAGGGAGCTAAATTCACAATAAAAATTACCTAAATAAACAATTATGAAGAGGAAAAATTAGAGAATGTAAATATAAGCATTGAATTCATATTTTGGGATGTCTTCAGACCTATAACATACCTGGCCATGCCAACATACTGCACTAACGTTGGGAATTCAATTTGTCGGCACGGCCAGGTGTGTTATAAGACCAAAGACATCCCAAAATATGAATTCAGTGCTTAAACCATTTCATGATTTGTTCTATTAGACCCATAGGAAACCAAAATGCTGAAGGGAGCATGTTCCATTTTAAATAAATCAGAATTCTTCTGTAGATATACCTCTTTTTTTAAGAGAGTGAAATGACAAACATTTACAAAAATAACATTTAGTGTATATATATATATATATATCTTATTTGGTTGATATTTGAAATCTGTCATTGTCAAAGATAAAAAATGGATGAAAACCAAGTTTTAAAGAACATACTTACAGTGAATTCACATTTACAGCAGAATGATTTTCTCTGTAGTTATCATGAATCATGTTTATAAGTACCGATAAGCAATTTTGTTTTTTCTTGGCACATTGCTAAAAAGCAGCTCTTCTTAAGAAATTTATATCAAAATTGGATGTATTTTTTCTTTACTTCAGTTTGTATTAAAAAAAAAAACAGTTATTGCAAATGAATAGTGTTTCACTGTAGGTCATGAAACGATAACAGATCATTGTTAATTTTGCAAATTATGTATATTCTCATAATGATAGAGTCATTTCCCTTGGCAATTTACTTTTGTTACTTTTGTAAAATGAAAATTATATTAAATTCAAGTTATATAATTTTATAATCATAATTCTTTGTGAATGATTTTCAAAAGAAAATTAATCAATACTGGTTAATATTTATAGAACTAGTTTTCTATGTAGATTGATTGTGGCATATTTTTTAATTAATTCTTTCATAGAGTGATGCTTTTTTCATATATGCTACTTGAAAAATATAGTTTTCTGGGTTTTTTTTTTAAATTTGTCTATATAAATGTATTCCTTGTGAATTACAGTACAATATAGAAATATGGTATACTAGTATTATATAACAACGAAATGCACATTTGCACATCAGTAAAAATGCACATTTACATGTACATATTAGTAAATTAATTAATGCTAAATTCTCATTAGCATGTTTATCTGAGAGAACATTAATAGTGTAGCAATTATTAGGAGGTTTGATTGGTATAAGGCCATAAGTAGCTATAACTTGGTAATTTTTAAATAAGTATCCAAATTAAGATCAAATTTAGTTGGTTTATCACATTTTTTGTATCAAGAATTTAGCATGGAAAAAAAATCAGTGCTAAAATAGAAAAAAAAATGTTTTTTTTTAAAAGCTCACCCTCTTTTTTTGGAAAAGGAGATCAAAAATGTCCAGCCATAAAGGTTTTGCTAAATAAAGAAAAATTGCCTTCCAAAATTTTACAGTGTTGTGATTTCTTTTAATAAGATTCATTCTGTAGTTTTATATGACTTGTGGATTAGGAAAAAAAAATTAACATTAACAAATAAACACATCACATAGTGTGTATAGATCACAGAATATACATGTACACTATATTAGTATTTAATGCATAAAGGATTCTTAATATCTTGTTCCAAAATTATCATTATATTTACAAATATTTTGTATAGGGTGAATTTTTTCAGCACATTGAAGTACTTAAGAAAATACATACACTTGCAGATAATTTCCACAAATGTATAAAAAAATAATTTGTTAAATGAATTTTTAATGCACATTGAAGTGCCTAAGAATTTATTTTTGGGGGGTGGGGTTAGAAATCCTATTGGCAACATATTTGATGAATATTTACTTATTATGCAAGCATCTCTCCATTTTGTATATACATGTACATTCAAGTTTGGTCAAAGCACAGTCCCTTGGACTTGTCTAGACTTCTCTGACTTATAACATTTAATGAATTTGATATGTGTGATGAATTTGTTAATGAAGTTAAAATTTCTATTAAAGTGTATGGCACGCCAAATTCACAAAAGTATGCAAATCATAGTTTCACAATCGATAAACTAGGTTTATCAGTTGTAAACTATAGATTACAAACTGTAAACTATTGTTAACAACCTTAATCTATATTTTACATCTGTAAACTATAGTTAACGCGATAATCTATGTTTCACAACCGTAAACTATACTTAACACCGAAAACTATCATTTGCGATTGCAAAACATAGATTATCTGATAAATACAGTTTCACTATTTGTAAACTATAGTTTACAAAACGTTAACTATAGTTAACGATCTGATAAATATAGTTTCACGATTTGTGAAACTATGATTAACAACTCTTAACTATAGTTTACGATTGTAAACTATAGTTTACAAACGTGATTCTATGTTTATCAACAAAATCTATTGTTAACGCTTATATAATTATTACAGACAGATAAACTTAGATTATCATTCGTAAACTATAGTTAACAACCGTTAAATATAGTTTTACAGATGAAAACTATACTTAACAAATCGTTAACTATGCTTAACGAATCGTTAACTATACTTAACGAATCGTTAACTATAGTTTACGGTTTGTAAACTATAGTTTACAGTCGATAAACCTAGTTTATCAAATGTGAAACTAGGTTTATCTCATTTTTGTGAATTTGGCGTGCCATAAAAGTGTGCATAATTTGCTTACTTTTTAAAATTGTGTTTGTGCATAAAGCTCTGCATTATTTTTCACTTGGTTTTTCTAAATAATTGTTATTAGACCATCTTAAAAAAATTAACCTATTTGAAGCAATTTTTATGTATTCTGGAAAATTTAAAAAATAGCAGTTAAATTGTTGTTTTCTGAGAAAAAATTTGTCTAATCTACCAACCCAATTTTTTTTTACAACGAGTCAGGAGAAGACAAACAAATATTATTTTTAAGCTGACCTTAATGCATAAAGATATTATTTTTTCTAATTTAAATCCTGTTTTGTTCATACAGCTTAAACTGTGTAATCTAAATCATCATCATCATGGTTCCTGGTGGAACATAGGGCCTCGGCAACAGTTCTCCACCGCACTCTATTCTGGGCAGCTCTTTTCAGTTGTTCCCAGGTGTGTCCACATTGCCTGATCTCCTCTTCACATGACCTTCGCCAAGTTTTTCTGGGACGCCCAACTCGCCGTTTGCCTTGTGGGTTCCACTCTAGTGAGTGGCGTGTAATGTCTCCTGGTGGTTTTCGGAGGGTATGTCCAATCCATCGCCACTTTCTGCGGGCTATTTGTTTAGTGATTGGGTCTTGGTTTGTTTTTTCCCACAGGATCTTGTTGCTTATAGTTTCTGGCCATCTGATGTGTAATATGTGGCGCAGACATCTGTTAGCGAAGGTTTGTAGTTTGTTGGAGGTGGTGTTTGTGACTCTCCATGTTTCAGACCCGTAGAGGAGCAAAGACTTAACATTAGTATTGTAGATGCGGAGTTTTATGTGTGTGGATAGTGCTGTTGAACTCCACACAGGCTTGAGGGTGGTGAAGATGTGTCTGGCTTTATTAATTCTAGCTTTCATGTCTTCATCTGTTCCACCAGTGGCTGTGACGATACTACCTAAGTATGTAATGGAGTCTACATCTTTAAGGTTGTGCTCTCCAAGTGTAATTGGCGTTTGCTGTTTGTTGTGGAGCCGCATCACCTCTGTCTTTTCGATGTTCACCTTTAGACCTGTTTTTGCTGCTTCTTTTGCAAGCCTATTTGTCTTGAGCTGCATATGCTCATACTTCTGGGACATGAGGCATAGATCATCTGCAAAGTCAAGGTCTTCCAAACACTGTGTGAGAGTCCACTGGACTCCTGTCTTATTATCTTTCGTTGTCTCCCGCATGATCCAGTCCACTACCACTTGAAAAATCATTGGTGACAGCAGACAGCCTTGTCTAACCCCAGTCTGTACCTCAAACGCTTCAGTAAGCTTTCCATTGTGGATGACTTGGCATGTTGCCTCGTCATACAATTGTTTATCAGGTTGATAAAGGTAGGAGGCGTTCCATAATGCTGTAATAGTTTCCAGATGACTTTTCTATCAACACTATCAAAGGCCTTTTCAAAGTCTATGAAGTTAAGATACAGTGTTGACTGCCACTCCAGTGACTGTTCGATTATTATACGTAGAGTGGCGATCTGGCCTGTACAGGACTTGTCCTTTCTAAAGCCTGCCTGTTCAGGATGATGTCGTTCTTCTATAGCATCTTTGAGCCTTTCCAGTATTATTCTTGTCAGGATCTTGCTTGGGACAGAGAGGAGCATGATGCCACGCCAGTTCTTGCATTGTCCCAGGTCTCCTTTCTTGGGTAGCTTCACTAGATGTAATCTAAATAAAAGTTTGTTTTTATAAGCTCATATTAGCTGAGATCTCAGAGAGGTTTTCTGACAAATTTTGTCCGACTTTTCCTGTTGTCAAGAACCATATATTCAATTTTAACCAATCTTGAAATAAAACATCCTTGAGTGTTTGTTCAAAGGAGGATTCATATCTATTTTAAGAAAACATAACTATTTGACTCTACAAGTATATTCCAAGTTGTTTAAATCAATACCCTCCTGTGAAAATTGAGGGCTACTTTTGATGATGAAGACAAAAATCTTAACAAAAAAAATTCTGAACCAGAATGTTTTTATGGAAACAGTATGAGTTTGATATTTTTCAAAGAAATACAAAAATATTTTTAAAGCAACTGAGCCAAATATGACTTTGGAGAGTGTTGTGGCCCATGGAACTCTTTTTCTGAAGATAATATTTTGCTTAAATATGTTGACTATGCTAAGACATGAAATTGTTTTTTTTTTATATTTAATTTCTTATTACGTGTATAAATTTCAAGAGGGTATTTATGTCTTGTTTACAATTTTAGTGTCTTATTTTAACATTTACTTGTGGTTGTACAGCTTCAGACCTTAATTTTTTAATTGTTTCATCTGAAACACAATGTTAATTTATTTATATGTTATGTAATTTTCCTTTCTGGTGCATATCTTTGATTGCTATATATGATATTAGCAGCAATAAAGACTATTTGGCTACATCATTAGTTGAATTTCTTAATTTAATTTTGGGTTGTTTTGTCTAGAGTGTAAGTAATAATATTTGAATACTTTTGACTTCTCTTGTTTTTATTCTAATCAAAATGTAAGGTGGTTTTGGTTGAAAAGCATTCATTTTAAGAGGGTCTAGCTACTATGGGACACGAAAGGGACACAATTTTCTAAATTGAAAATTGACACACACACCCTCCGACACACACACAAAGGAAAAAGGCATTTTAATTTTCCATGCTTTTTACACATATAAGTTATTTATCAACAAGTTTGAAACTTTGAGATTATATTAATATTTGCATAGAATCGCCCGCCATGGCGCAATGGTGAGAGCATTTGATCTAGAGTCGTGAAGTAAGGAGTTGATCCTTACGTCGCGGGTTCGAATCCCACTGTTGGATGTGAAGACTGGTCCTTCGGATGAGACCGTATAAACGGAGGTCCCGTGTCGCAGATACTTGCATGAAAAATAATTCTTTGCTTAATGGCTCTGGGTGCCGAGTATAGGAAAAATTTGCAGCTCTCCAACGGCAAGGGTTGGCGTCTACTTATAACAATTTATACTTAACAAAAAAAGAAACGCATGTTGTTTTACTCGTCAAAGAAGTTTTGAAATAGTATATGAAACAACTATCTTTTTGTCATTGAATATCTGCGACCTATTTAAAGGACAACATGTGCTTTTGAAACCCAAGTGCTGAATTATTTCCCTTGATTAATCATGTTTATATAAAGAGTGTTTTACATGATTTCTGGTAAATTGGGGGTCTATTTTCATTGATATTTTGGATTGAGAGAAACAATGAACACTCCAATAAAACCCAGATTTAAGATTTGATTGCATGTTGATGCTGCAATGCCACGCGTAAACAAAAACGCAACCGGGCTAACGAGGATACTAACCTGAGCTACGCGACAGGAAGTTGCAACTGTATTTGATGTACTGTGTCAATCTGCTTTGCAGCGGTAAAAAATACGTCTCCACCAGCTAGGAACACGGATAAAAGACCAAGAAATGGCCGCGGATTACTAGTACCACACCCAGGCAGGACCGTCAGATCCCCCTTCAGCACCTGCTCAATTGATTCAGAACTGCTGTGCAAGCTGCTGCTAAAATTTAAAATTGCTGGATGAAGGAATGAGCATAAAAGTGCACATATTGTTCGCAAGAGACTGAGATGAGTTGGTTTTCGTGCACGACGTCCGTACATTGGTAATCCACTAGTGCTGAGACGTCGCAAAGGACATGACGGTATGCCCCAAGAATTTGAATGCGACAACATTGACATTAACTTCACTTTTCAATTCGCAGCATATTACAAGTTTGAATTTTACAATGTATCACAGCACTCTCTAAAATCACATTTAATAAGGTTTAAACTGAAAACTTAGATTATCATTTTTGTTGTTGTTGAGTATACAATCAATCATAATTTCATAGAGGATAAACCTGGTCTTTTCAGAATTCAAAATTTGACACACCTGGCATGGCTGACACAACTTCACACCTGGCATGGCTGACACATATCTTCAGCATAACGAGCGGCCCTTGCAATATAATTTGTGAAACATCTTTGAAACTGACCTTGACCTCTGCACCTCCCAGTGGCAAGGTCATATTGCTTTGATGTGTTGAACTTTGACCTTGAGTCCTGCACCTCCCAGGATCAAGGTCACCTATGCATTTGTTGAACTTTGACCTTGAATCTTGCCACTCCCAGGATAAATGACACCTATTTGATATGATATGTTGTTCATATTTGTTGGGACTTGCTAGTTGTATGCAGCCCACATTTGACAATTGTGATTTGTGTTGTGAATGTTATCAGCCGTGCCCTTAATCACCAATAAACATCATACTACAATTTTTTTCATTATTCATTTGTAATTATTGAGATAACATACAGTTATACTTTTTATAAATAATTTATTATTATGCGAAAATACAGACATCAAAAGTCGGGACGTTTGTTAAAACATCCTATTTAGATAACAGAGAAGCGCTTTCCACCAACTTAATTTTTTTCGTGGATTTTTTTTTTTTGGTTCAAAAGGTACATGTATATGTATTTGTTAAATATGACTAGGTTTTTTAAAAAATAAATGACTTATTCATAAGTAAATTTAAATTTTGAATCAGCCATCCTTGTTTTAAAAACTCGATCAAACTCCTCGCTCTGTGCCACAGTGAACCAGTTCTTCCAATCTCCCACTTCTCCTGCAAGGCAAATCAAAAATTTCCACCTTCAAAAACAAAAACACCACACCACCTGCATGGTTAATGACTACTTGGTTTTATTTCCCACTGAAGGCCTGTAGCAATGGTTTATAAAATGGGAGGGGAGTGTTTAAAAATTCTCACAAGCTAGAAAATTAATCTGACGGACCTGTTAATTGATCCTCAATTTAAAGATCAGAATAAATATGCCTTTTGTGGCTTTTAAGAAAGAAAATTGACAGTTATATTTTTCTCAAGAAGAATGTTGCAAAGCAATAAGAGTTTTTTTAATTGAAACTATTAAATATGACCAAACCTATAGCGTAGTCATTTTGCCATCAAATTATAAAGTTTACCTTTTCTGTACATTTTATCCGGGTCATTCATTTCAGGGTTAGGACCACTTTGGTTCCTGTGGTCAAATTTCTCTCTGTTGGCGACTCTCAGGTTTTCTATCTTACATTTATGAACTATTTCCTCTGCTAAAGCATCTGTACAAGGGATGCCTAGATAGTCAGCTATAGACTTCACAGTAGCAAGTGGATTCTACCAAATATACATTAAATGTAATATAAATTTTGTATTTTTTAAAAAAAGAAGAAAAAACGTGTAAAACAAATGTTGTATTTTTAAAAAAAGAAGAAAAAACGTTTTTATTAAGGATTCTATAGAGTGATACTTTAAAGGGGAAACCATTATGATTTTTTTATGAGGTTACACAAAGCCTTGTATATATTATAATATAAAAATATGAACAATCTTGCTCTAAAATTCAAATATAGATTTTTTTTTAAAAATGTGTAAAATTTTAGCTCTTTGTTGAAAATGAAGGCAATCAGTATACATAATTTCAAGGATCAGTACAAAAAACAAAAAAAAAAGAAAGAAAGAAAGAGAATTCATTAAAAAATGTAACTAAATAAATTAATAAAATAATTTGAAAATAAATAAACAAATAAAATATATTCTCATCATCATCTTTTTTTTTTTTGCAAGTTAGTATTAAATAAACGTGGCTAAAACCTTCTTCATCTGTTCGTAGTGTAGACATAAGTATGTCCTCTTTTTTTTCTTACTTTCGTTTTCCCATTCCTTGGTGTATTCAAACCAATCGATTATTCCTACAAAGTAACACAATTATTATTATTATTAATATACATCTGTAATTAAGAATTCATTACCTGCTTTTTTTATGAGTTATTTTATACGGTATCATATTATGTGAAATAAAAAAAAAACCTTTTAATAAAAAGCATTATACTGTACATTTAAAGTATTAACCCTTTATAAAAGTTGAACACGTCTCTACAAGTGATAAACTCGCTTGATTAAAATTATTTGTTAGATTGCTGAAAATTCACTTCTAGCGACTTTATTGCCAGTAGAGACAACTACAAATGGTCGGGAGGTGGATAAAATATACATATTGGCTACAGAATGTGTCTAGAATTCGGGAGTGAAAGGTAGTTGATTGACCAATGCTTGAAAGTGGAGAAATTCCCCCCAAAAGCGCGCAAAAAATATTGCACCGTAAATTGCACCTTTTTTGCATTACAGGATCTGTAGCGTCATGGTCAAAGACAAATATATAAAACCACAACGCTACAGATCTGCAGGTAAATAAAGCTATGTAATTCAAAAACTATAACGTTACCTCCATATTTATTAAAGAAATACACCCAATCCTCCCATGTCATTTTGGACGTTTTAAATTTCAGGTCTTCTATATGATTGAAAAAAGACACCGCTATATCTTTCGGATTCCTTAGTAAGATCAAGGCCTTTCCTTTTCCCTCTAGCGAAGAAGTGGGTACCTCGTTGGGATATAAATGGGTATTAAAAACCCTTGGTCTTTCCTCCTCGCATAACTTATCTAGAGAGTGAAATTCTAACATGGCGACCTCTTTGGGTCGTTTGTCATATTCAGCCTTTCCTCTTTGTAGCATGAAAATCATTTCCCATACCCAATGAGTGCCTATAAGTATATAAAACAAAAATTAATGCAGCAGCATTTTATATCCATTGAACATTATCAAAAAGGATGGAAAGTTACAGGTACATTAAAATCAATCAAATGGAATAAGTTTTGATTATAGTTTTTTTTCTTCAGAAATCAGAATTTTGTATATTCCTAGTGGAGGGAGAGAGAGAGAGAGAGAGAGAGTCACTGTAGCTGATTGAGTGATTTTTTTCATAACCACTGAAAAATATTCGGTATGTCTTAATACCAGATTAAGATTAATGGATTGCTAAAATGAATCAGAAAGTTTCCTTTACCACATTTTGGATAGGCATATATGAAAACATCATCATCAAATACTTCCATCTGACGGACTTCCGGTACATGTGACCTTGGGTCAGGAATGAATCCGGATACAACGTGGTCGAATGTTCTCCAATGTCCATGTAACTTAACGTATTTAGTTGTGTATCCGCTCGGAGTTTTCCGTTCAATTATTTCTTCGCCCTCTAAACTCGCTTTGGAATATATAATTTTATTCATATATTATAATAAGTCAATCATGTTCTAATACGTTTTACCTTGTATTTGAAATAAAGCAAATAACTTACCGATATCATACTTTTTTGGTGGCGTCTCTGGGTTTTGATTGGCCATAGTTAAACAAATATATCTAAGAAAAATAAACTTACATCACTGTCAGTAGTTTCAAACATTAACATGAATATGCACGAACATACAAAAACAGCATTGGCTATAGGCATAGTTTCTCCACGCAATTCTCGAAAGGGACGTTTAACAATTTCCAATCAATCAATCAATTCAACAAAGGTCTTAAAATAAAGGATGTTGTCATTTCGAATGAGTCATCTTGAATATTTTTCATTTTTTTCGAATATAAGTATGTAAAGATCTCTTCCTCAGTAATTCCATGCAGAGTCACATGTACGGTGTTGTTCTTCGTGATCGCACATGAACTGCTAAAATCTAGCACAATTGATATATGTACTTATAATTCATTATATCCTTGTTTTTCTTAATAATTATCATTGAAAGAAGTTCAAATGATTTTTCAAATTTATATATACACTGGCAAATCGCCATTTATGTATACATTTTGAAAAATCAATTGGCTGCCTCATCATGGCAACGTGACATAGATTGAAGGTCTTGTTTTCTTTTTTAAAAAATCATATAATACCATAACAGTCATGGGCATCGGAAGCAAAATGAAAGTTGGGGGGGGGGGGGGGCTAAACCACCAAAAAAGGTAAATCCCTATTTTCAATGCCTAAAGTTGTTGGCACATAATTATCCTTGTACTTTCGAAAAAAAACGCGATAAATCCAAAAACGATAAACGCAAAAGATACATGACTTGTAATTTAAAATACCGGGTACAGATACTAGTAATTCAATATGATATGCAGTTATATGACCTCATTATTTTAAATCATTAATACATATAATTTATGTATGCATATTTTTATTAATTATTTTTTCACTAAATTATTTTACTAGATTATTGAATTATGTAAATAAATATTATGTAAATTTCACAAGTAAAAGACTGAAATGCATTTCATAGGGCATTTTTGCGTAATACTTACGAAAAAATATCATTAAATTATCAAGTATTTGATTTGAATGTTGGGTGTTTCAGCAAACATGTCCCGACTTTGCGGTTTCACTAGTTACAAAGTATTAACAAAAGAATTTGTTTGCAAAAATGAAAACCACATAACCAAACAATTTTATCAATATGAAAGTTGAAGTAATTCTGGATCAATTTTTTTAAGATGGGCATTTTTAAAGTTTAAACATCAGCAACAGTTTTCAATTTAACATCATTTTTATATGTTCTAAAAAGTCACATTATTTTCAGTCAGCATCCTTATTTTGTCTCTGAAGTCCTTTATGACATATATTTGAACATTTTTAATGAAAAGTCTTGTTTCCTAGAAAGATAGTTTTCATATAAGTACTTTTTTTTCAAAATCTTTTGCACTAATTTTGAAGATTTTCTGTTTGTATTGTTTAGTTTATAAAAATCTATAGATCCATTTCTGAAGAAAAAACGTCACAAACTAATTTTTGAAAATGTAATCTAACCTTCAGCGGAAAAAATGTAATGATTTTATTTTATATTGTTTATATCACAATGAAATTGCAAGAAAATGGGCTTTAAAATACAGTTAAAATTTTATATTTTATTTTTATGCAAAAATATAACCATCAAAAGTCGGGATATGTTTGTTAAAACAACCTGTATATAACATTAAATGCATACATTTCCAAAAAAATAATTAATTAATCATGATCAATGAACATTATAAATTTGCCATGATGAGACAGTCCAGGCCTTCCATAACCATTAATTTATCATTCAGTTTATAGCCCAATTTCATTTTTAAAAAATACCAAGTTGGTAGAAATCTATAATTTATTTTCGTTTTACAAGATTCTTGTAATTTAGACGATAACAGAGGTGTTGGAGCGGACGCGTAAAACGCCCTCTGGTGAGAGATTGTTTATAGCCTAGTGCATTTTCTTTATACATGTTATAAGAGCCTAAGAATACACAGTCTAGACTAAAAAGCAGGCAATGTTTTACCTTTAAAAACAATTATCTATATAACGTTCCTTACCTTCTGAAATCTGCCTCTTCGGCCTTCCTGTGAAACTCAGTCGTAACTACTCGGCCATTTCCATGGAATTGTCCTAAATCCCACGTATGGAACGCCATCACTTTCTTTTAGAATTAATTCAGCCTGCATAGTTGCAGCTAGATCTTTTCCGTTTGAATGAATAATGTTTCTTTTTGTATTATATGCTTTTCTTCTCCATTTACATTGCATAATTTCTTATATTTTTTGCATAATATGTTATTAATTGTGTATTGTATTATTTCTTGTATAATTAATTATTTTATTTATTGTATAATTTCTTATTTGTGTTATATAATTTCTTATTTATTTTAAATTTCTAGTTTATATTCAATATAATTTTTATTTGTATTGTATAATTTTTATTTGCATTGTATAATTTTTTATTGTTATTGTATAATTTCTGATAAATATTAGTATATTATTTTTAATTTAAATTGTATAATTTATTAATTTCTATTTGTTTTATAGCTTACTATTTATATTTTAAAATTTCTTATTAATAATGTACATATATAATTTTTATATGTATTGTATATTTTTTAAATGTTTTTGTCTAATTTTCACTGTATTGTATAATTTATTATTTGTATAATATAAAATTCATAAACAAAGGCTGGCTGTGTACTGAAAAGCGAGCTTCATATTTTACCGGCTTTGGCACAGTCAAAGGTGCGCTAATCTATGAATACCGCTAAGAAATCTTTATATATACAATACATGGCACAGACATGTACATGTACGTGTAGAGCTAATTCATGATAACACCAACTACTCCATACCCAGTGATTACGCTATATTTTAAATACGTCAATCTTTATACAGGTACTGTAACGTGCAAGGGAGGTCACTGCCTGTGAACCCCCGCAGGCTCGTACCCGTGATAAAAACGGATAGCCTTGAGATGCTGCAAATATATACAATGCGCAGTCTTAATCACTTGGTACTGTGTATACATAAGGTCTCTACTGGTAGCGAACAAGTGACACTGGCAGGGAAGTCCACACACCAGCGCACTTCCACAAGAGACAAGCAGGGATGACCGCACACTTGCGCTTGCGCAGTGACAAGCAGGGATGACCGCACACTTGACACTAATACGGTTCTAGACTAGACACACTGGCAGGGATGTCCGCACACCAATGCTCTACCACAAGATGCAGGCAGGGATGTCCGCACACCTGATCTTGCGCAGCAACAAGCAGGGAAGTCCGCACACTTGCTACTATGAGATGCCAATTACAGAGCAGGGATGACCACACACTCTGTCAAGCAATAAGCAGGGATAACTACTCACTTACTACTTAAAACAGTACAATATAAGCAGGGAAGTCCGCACACTTACATGTACCAACAAGATTTGTCGAATTTTATCTCTGGAACCTTTTCTTAAACAAATGCCAGTAAAAACCTATATATCCCAAGTACCATCTTTATTACATAGTGATTATTTATTTACAAACTAATTAAAACACTAATCAAGCTTCCAATCAACCAATCTTTAGTAACTCAACTAAAGTAACATACAATGATTATAATTGACAACTTTAATTGGAACTCAACACTAATTAGGTATTTATTTTTAATGAGTACAAATAGTAATTAGAATTAACAAGGGCGATAACTTTCGCTATAATGAACATATAGGAAACAGGTTTCCGTTTCAGTACAATGAATTGAGCACACCAACATGTAGTCATAAACGAACTTTTGAGTAACTTGCTCTCTGGTCATCCATCCCAATTTTTTCAGACCAGTGGGCTACAGATCTGCAGCTACATCTGTACGTACAGAAAAGCAACCTCTCCATGGTACCCAAGGGAAGATTTTTAATTCCTGTCAGGTACTAATGTGTTTATTTGGGAAAGAAATCATTTTGAAGTGTAAGTCATTCATTTGATTTGATTTGAAAAGTATCTCAAGTTAAACAAATTTGGGGTTTGTTACGATTGTGATCTAATAAGAACAAAGAAATTCCCTCTTTTTCTCTCATCAACAAGTTTTCTTGGCCCCACATTATGATAGAAAAAAACTATTCAAATGTTCTTTGGAGGACAGGAAGTGTAATGAATTGGACTATTTCAGAATGAGCATGACAGACACCATACACTTTTCTTGGTGTCAAAGGGAGGTACAACTACTGCACCATTTGTAAATGGTCCTTAAGAAATCTGGAAAAAAAAAGCACTTGTCAAGGTTATGTCGGAAAATTTGTTGCAAGCCTTTTCTTGCTGGAATGACGTTTAATCTAATTGAACACTACTGAAATGACAAAGTAAAGCAGAATTCTTCTCTTTTATTGTTTCGTTCTTTTTCAATGTTAAAATATTCATTTGTTCTTTAATGCCATGAATTTTAATTAAAATTGAATTATTCAAAGGAAAATTTAAATTCTGAATCTGCCATTCTTGTTTTAAAAACTCTATCAAACTCTTCGCTTTGAGCCACAGTGAACCAATTTTTCCAATCTCCAACTTCCCCTGAAAAGAAATTATATTAAAGTTTTCTGTATCAAAATAATTTTCCAAGACCAGTGGGCATTTCTTCTCTCCGCTGATCTGCCATATCAATTGCTAGGCCTTACAAAACACATCCTCGCAACACCAGGATTCAATACGTTGGCATTGGACTCCTTTTTTGTTAAAAAACATTTAATTGTAAACACAAGTACTCTGAAGTTGACATCAGAAAGATGCGCGAGTTTCTGATTGACAACATCTATGTTGTTTTTGGAAACCAGGTCTTCCAACAATGTATTTGAATTCCGATGAGTACCTATTGCGTCCCGTTATTAGTCTACCTATTTTTGTATTTATATGAAGCAGAATTTTTGCAAAATCTTATGCGTGAAAAGAAGAAAACACTTTCTGTGGCCTTCAACTCGACATTTACATATATCGACGACGAATGGTAATTCCCATTCTTATGTCGATACGATATATCCTGGTGAGCTTGAGATAAAAGATACTACAGAGTCTGATACATGTTTTGATATTTGACTTGAAAAAGACGTTAATAGTAATCTAACAACCAAACTCCATGATAAAAGTGATGACTTCCCTTACTTATGCAGCAATATACATTCATCACCTGCATACGGAGTTTATATAATTTATCTCAGTTGATTCGATACGCAAGTGCATGCTCTCTTAAACGAGGTAAATTATTGACAAACAAGTATTTGAAACAAGAATATCAGCAGTCTTGTTTAAAGTCATCATTTCGTTTCGTAAGTTTTACAGTCAAAACAATGAACACTCCAATAAAACCTAGATTTAAGATTAATTTGATTGCATGTTGATGCTACAATGGCACGCATAAACAAAAACGCAACAGTGCTAACGAGGATACTAACCTGAGCTACGCGACAGGAAGTTGCAACTGTATTTGATGTACTGTGTCAATCTGCTTTGCAGCGGTAAAATATACGTCTCCACCAGCTAGGAACACGGATAAAAGACCAAGAAATGGCCGCGGATTACTAGTACCACACCCAGGCAGGACCGTCAGATCCCCCTTCAGCACCTGCTCAGTTGATTCAGAACTGCTGTGCAAGCTGCTGCTAAAATTTAAAAATTGCTGGATGAAGGAATGAGCATAAAAGTGCACATATTGTTCGCAAGAGACTGAGATGAGTTGGTTTTCGTGCACGACGTCCGTACATTGGTAATCCACTAGTGCTGAGACGTCGCAAAGGACATGACGGTATGCCCCTGGAATTTGAATGCGACAACATTGACATTAACTTCACTTTTCAATTCGCAACATATTACAAGTTTGAATTTTACAATGTATCACAGCACTATCTAAAATCACATTTAATAAGGTTTAAACTGAAAACTTAGATTATCATTTTTTTTTGTTGAGTATACAATCAATCATAATTTCATAGAGGATAAACCTGAAGTCTTTTCAGAATTCAAAATTTGACACACCTGGCATGGCTGACACAACTTCACACCTGGCATGGCTGACACATATCTTCAGCATAACGAGCTGCCCTTGCAATATAATTTGTGAAACATCTTTGAAACTGACCTTGACCTCTGCACCTCCCAGTGGCAAGGTCATATTGCTTTGATGTTTTGAACTTTGACCTTGAGTCCTGCACCTCCCAGGATCAAGGTCACCTATGCATTTGTTGAACTTTGACCTTGAATCTTGCCACTCCCAGGATAAATGTCACCTATTTGATATGATATGTTGTTCATATTTGTTGGGGCTTGCTAGTTGTATGCACCCCACATTTAACAATTGTGATTTGTGTTGTGAATGTTATCAGCCGTGCCCTTAATCACCAATAAACATCATACTACAATTTTTTTCATTATTCATTTGTAATTACTGAGATAACATACAGTTATACTTTTTATAAATAATTTATTATTACGCGAAAATACAGACATCAAAAGTCGGGACGTTTGTTGAAACACCCTATTTAGATAACAGAGAAGCGCTTTTCACCAACTTAATTTTTTTTCGTGGATTTTTTTTTGTTTTGTTCAAAAGGTACATGTATATGTATTTGTTAAATATGACTAGGTTTTTTAAAAAATAAATGACTTATTCATAAGTAAATTTAAATTTTGAATCAGCCATCCTTGTTTTAAAAACTCGATCAAACTCCTCGCTCTGAGCCACAGTGAACCAGTTCTTCCAATCTCCCACTTCTCCTGCAAGGCAAATCAAAAATTTCCAGCATCAAAAACAAAAAACACCACTCCATTTGCATGGTTAATGACTACTTGGTTTTATTTCCCACTGAAGGCCTGTAGCAATGGTTTATAAAATGGGAGGGGAGTGATTAAAAATTCTCACAAGCTAGAAAATTAATCTGACGGACCTGTTAATTGATCCTCCATTTAAAGATCAGAATAAATGTGCCTTATGCGGCTTTTAAGAAAGAAAATTGAGTTATATTTTTCTCAAGAAGAATGTTGCAAAGCAATAAGATTTTTTTTAATTGAAACTATTAAATATGACCAAACCTATAGCGTAGTCATTTTGCCATCAAATTATAAAGTTTACCTTTTCTGTACATTTTATCCGGGTCATTCATTTCAGGGTTAGGACCACTTTGGTTCCTGTGGTCAAATTTCTCTCTGTTGGCGACTCTCAGGTTTTCTATCTTACATTTATGAACTATTTCCTCTGCTAAAGCATCTGTACAAGGGATGCCTAGATAGTCAGCTACAGACTTCACAGTAGCAAGTGGATTCTACCAAATATACATTAAATGTAATATAAATTTTGTATTTTAAAAAAAAAAAGAAGAAAAAACGTGTAAAACAAATGTTGTATTTTTAAAAAAAGAAGAAAAAACGTTTTTATTAAGGATTCTATAGAGTGATACTTTAAAGGGAAACCATTATGATTTTTTATGAGGTTACACAAAGCATTGTATATATTATTATATAAAAATATGAACAATCTTGCTCTAAAATTCAAATATAGATTTTAAAAACAAAATGTGTAAAATTTTAGCTTTTTGTTGAAAATGAAGGCAATCAGTATACATTTCAAGGATCAATACAAAAAAAAGAAAGAAAGAGAATTCATTAAAAAATGTAACTAAATAAATTAATAAAATAATTTGAAAATAAATTAACAAATAAAATGTATTCTCATCATCATTTTTTTTGGTTGCAAATAAGTATTAAATAAACGTGGCTAAAACCTTCTTCATCTGTTCGTAGTAGAGACATAAATATGTCCTCTTTTTCTTCTTACTTTCGTTTTCCCATTCCTTGGTGTATTCAAACCAATCGATTCTTCCTACAAAGTAACACAATTATTATTATTATTAATATACATCTGTAATTAAGAATTCATTACCTGCTATTTTTATGAGTTATTTTATACGGTATCATATTATGTGAAATAAAAAAACCCCTTTTAATGCAATAAGTACATACATTGCAAACAACGGAAATTAACTATAAAAAGTACATCATTATACTGTACATTTAATCCTATGTATTATGACACTTTTTCAAGTGAATAAAATTATTGAACACAATAAAGCTATGTAATTCAAAAACTATAACGTTACCTCCATATTTATTAAAGAAATACATCCAATCCTCCCATGTCATTTTGGACGTTTTAATTTTCAGGTCTTCTATATGGTTGAAAAAAGACACCGCTATATCTTTCGGATTCCTTAGTAAGATCAAGGCCTTTCCTTTCCCCTCTAGCGAAGCAGTGGGTACCTCGTTGGGATATAAATGGGTATTAAAAACCCTGGGTCTTTCCTCCTCACATAATTTATCTAGAGAGTGAAATTCTAACATGGCGACCTCTTTGGGTCGTTTGTCATATTCAGCCTTTCCTCTTTGTAGCATGAAAATCATTTCCCATACCCAGTGAGTGCCTGTAAGTATATAAAACAAAAATTAATGCAGCAGCATTTTATATCCATTGAACATTATCAAAAAGGATGGAAAGTTACAGGTACATTAAAATCAATCAAATGGAATAAGTTTTGATTATAGTTTTTTTTTTCTTCAGAAATCAGAATTTTGTATATTCCTAGTGGAAGAGAGAGAGAGAGAGAGAGAGAGAGAGAGAGAGAGAGAGAGAGAGAGAGAGAGAGAGAGAGAGAGAGAGAGAGTCACTGTAGCTGATTGAGTGATTTTTTTCATAACCACTGAAAAATATTCGGTATGTCTTAATACCAGATTAAGATTAATGGATTGCTAAAATGAATCAGAAAGTTTCCTTTACCACATTTTGGATAGGCATATATGAAAACATCATCATCAAATACTTCCATCTGACGGACTTCCGGTACATGTGACCTTGGGTCAGGAATGAATCCGGATACAACGAGGTCCAATGCTTTCCAATGTCCATGTAACTTAATGTATTTAGCTGTGTATCCGCTCGGAGTTTTCCGTTCAATTATTTCTTCACCCTCTAAACTCGCTTTGGAATATATAATTTTATTCATATATTATAATAAGTCAATCATTTTTTAATACGTTTTACCTTGTATTTGAAATAAAGCAAATAACTTACCGATATCATACTTTTTTGGTGGCGTCTCTGGGTTTTGATTGGCCATAGTTAAACAAATATATCTAAGAAAAAAAACTTACATCACTGTCAGTAGTTTCAAACATTAACATGAATATGCACGAACATACACAAACAGCATTGACTATAGGCATAGATTCTCCACGCAATTCAACAAAGGTGTAATTAAGATAAAGAATGTTGTCATTTCGAATGCGTCATCTTGTTGTTTTTCAATTTCGTCGAATATAAGTTCAATGGATCTCTTCCTCAGTAATTCAATGCACAGTCACAGGTACTGTGTTGACCTCCGTGATCGCACATGAACTGCTAAAATCTAGCGCAATTGATATATGTACTTCATAATTCATTATATCCTTGTTTTTCTTAATAATTATCACTGAAAGAAGTTCAACTGATTTTTCAAATTTATATATACACTGGCAAATCACCATTTATGGAATGACTGCATGGACTCTCTTGCCATGGCAATGTGAAACGGATTTGAAGGTCACGTTTTCTATTATAAAAAAAAAGAAAGAATATCATATAATATCATGACTGTTATGTTGTTAAAGCATTTCACACCAAAATATACAGTGTTATAAAATCGTTTTTAAAAACTACTTTTATCTCGATGCGTTTGATGGGTATACCTAGTACTTTCGAAAAAAAAAAATTCAAAACGCGAAACGCAAAAAACGATAAATGCAAAAGCTACAAGACTGGTAATTTGAGCAACATAATATTCAGTATACAACCAAATATGATATGCAGTTATATGACCTCACTATTTTAAATCATTAATATAATTTATTTATGCATATTTTTAGCATTTTTATTTATTCACTTAATTCATTTACCACATTATAGAATTATGTAAATAAACACACAACAGTATATGTAAATTTGACAATTAAAAGACTGAAATACATTTCATAGGACATTTTTGCGTAATAATTATAAGAAAAAAATCATTAAATATTCAAGTATTTAATTAAATGTAAAAAACATTAAATGCATACATTTCCAAGAAAAATGCACATTATAAATTTGTCATGATGAGACAGTCCAGGCGTTCCATAACCATTGATTTATTTATGACTGCTTCTTTCTCATTCCGTTTATAGCCTAGTGCATGATCTTTATAAAAGTCTAAGAATACACAGTCTAGAATAAAGCACACAGTGTTTTACTTTGAAAAACAATGATCTATATAACGTTTCTCACCTTCTGAACTCAGCTTCTTCTTGTGCAACTCAGTCGTAACTACTCGGCATTTTCCGTGCAATTGTCCTAAATGTCAAGTATGGAACGCCATCACTGTCTTTTAGAATTAATTCAGCCTGCATACACAATGTAGCATGTCAAAAGTTGCTATATTTGATCTTTTCCATTTGAATGAATAATGTTTCTTTTTGTATTATACATGTATGCCCTTGTTCTCCATTTGCATTGCATAATTTCTTATTTTTATTGCATAATTTCTTGTTTTGAACATATTTTATTGAACGAGTCAAATGGATTGGAAACAAGTTCTTGCAACTTACAAGTTCCTCTCCATAAATATAACAATATGCAGTGTTCGAAATTAGCATCGGCCCGTCGGTCCTGCGCCGACGTACAAAGGGAAGGACTCATGTATAATATGACTAAATGGGTCCTTGAAATGATTTTGGGCCGATGATGATTTGCCAAGAAAGAAGGCCTAAAAAATATGTTTCTTTGCTAAAACCCGACCAACACATTCCAATTTCTACCATTTCTGTGCCGGTTTCAATCAGCTGATGCAATTTTCATAAAGAATGTTAATTGTAGCTTTAGTCGAAATATAAATATGACATCCTAGTCAACCTTCACTTAAATATGAAGAGGAATGATCATTTTTATATCAACTAGCATTTCCTCCCCTAATTTGTTTAGCTTCGTTTTCTATCGCAAGACAGCCATTTGGGTGTCTACTGTAAATATCCCACCTGGTTACTTCAGTCCTGGGATGTTTGGCCCTATTTATTTAGGTATTTAGGGAAAGTGAAAATTAATGTTTTAAATGGAAACTTTATTATGCTTCAATATGTGAGATCATACATTAGGCCAAAAAAAAAAAAAAAAAAATACAGACAGCTCCTGTTTTTTTTTTTTTTTTTGGGGGGGGGGGGATGTTACAGGAAACAAGAAGTATGTTTACAGTAAAATTAACATTTTTGTTGTTAAATAACATGATTTTTTTTATTGGTAAGGAATCAATAAACTTACCAAGATTGTCAATTAAATTTTATTTTTCCAAAATATTTGATGGTAATATTTTTGGGCCTATGCTGCCTTGGGAGGACTTGTGTAGACCCTTAATCAGTGGGTCCTTTGGACCCACAGAAAATAATTCCGAATTTCGAACACTGACAATATGTCATGCAAATAATACATTAAAATATAATAATTATAATATTTTCAAGTGATGCAATTAAATTACAAATCAATTTAAAATCTACATGTTTCAGTAATAAATCTATGGACAGCAGCAAAAATATTAGTATTAATTGATACAGGCAAATTTCTATCACCCCATAATAGTAGGTTAGTGTCAATTGTAACCAATTCTTCAAGCATGAACAGGTGGTTAAAAAGATTGTTTCTAGCATAATTTCTTATTTTTATTGCATAATTTCTTATTGATTTTATATTGTATAATTTCTTGTATAATTAATTATTTGTATTTATTGTATAATTTCTTATTTGTATTGTATAATTTCTTATTTGTACTGCATACATGTAATTTCTAATTTATATTGAATAAAGTTTTTATTTTATATTGTAATAATTTTTATTTGCATTGCATAATTTTTCTTGTTTTGTTTTGTTTTGTTTTGTTTTTTTGTTTTTATAACTTACTATTTATGTTGTAAAAATTCTTATAATTGGTAATGTAGAAAGTTTATATGTATTGTATAATTAAAAAAAAAAAAATTTTTGTCTTGAATAATTTTAATTGTAGTGTACAATTACATTGTATTGTATAATTTTAATTATATTGTATAATTTTCATTGTATTGTATAATTTTCATTGTACTGTACAATTTTCATTGTATTGTTTAATTTCTTTTTTGTATAATATAACACTCAGAAACAAGTGCTGACCGTGTACTTAAAAAAACGGGCTTCATATTTCAGCGGCTTTTGGTCAAAGATGCACAAATTTATAAATACCCCTGAGAAATCATTTATATATATACAATACATGACTCAGACACATTATGATATAAAAAATTAAAACTATTCAATGTTCTTTGGAAGACAGGAAGTGTAATGAATCGATTGCAGTTCATTTTACTGTTTCAGAAAGACACCATGTGTACACTTTTTCTTGGTGTCTAAGAGAGGTACAACTACTATCCCTTCGGTAAATGGGCCTTGAGAAATCTATATAAACAAGCAAATTCAAAGAATTGTGGTCCCCCGCTTTCGGTGTCTTTGTGGGCGAAATATTTTTTTTAGGGTCAAGGTCAAAAGGTCAAAGTTATTGGTATCACATGTAAGGTCTTGCCACAAAGAATATAAATATTTAAAATATGATAGTCCTAGTTTCTACCGTTCAAAAGTTGTGACCAAGGTTAAAGTTTTTAGAAAGAAGTTTAAACTCCAAGGTCAAGGTCAAAGGGTCAAAGTTCTTGGTATGCAATGAAAGGCCTTCTCACAGGGATTACATACGTGAAGTACGAAAGCCCTAGCCCTTACCGTTTAAAAGTTATGGTCAAGGTTAAAGTTTTTCAGAAGTACGTAAATCTCCAAGGTCAAGGTTAAAAGGTCAAAATTGTTGGTATCCAATGAAAGGTCTTGCCACAAAGAATATATATGTGAAATATAAAAGTCCTTGTATCTACTGTTCAAAAGTTGTGACCAAGGTTATAATTCTTAAAAAGTAGTTAAAACTCCAAGGTCAAGGTCAAAAGGTCAAAGTTCTTGGTATCCAATGAAAGGTCTTTTTACAAGAATAACTTAAGTGAAGTATAAAAGCCATAGCCCTTACTGTTCAAAAATTATGGTCAAGGTTATAGTTTTTTCATAAGTACGTAAATTTCCAAGGTCAAGGTCAATAGGTCAATGTTGTTGGTATCCAATGAAAGGTCTTGTCCCAAAAAATAAATATTTGAAACATGAAAGTCCTAGTACCTACCATTCAAAAGTTATGGCCAAAGTAAAAGTTTGGAATTTTTGAGTAAAAGTTGGTCAAACTCCAAGGTCAAGGTCAAAAGGTCAAATTTGGTGGTACCCAAAGAAAGGTCTTATCACAAGGAATACACATATGAAATATGAAAATCATAGCTCCACTAAATCAAAAGTTATGGGCAAGGTTAAAGTTTTTGTGACGGACGGACAGACTGACGGACAGACGGACAGACAGACGAATGAGATTTAATGTCCCCTCGCTTTCGCGAAAGCGGGGGACAAAAACACAAGGTTATGTCGGAAAATTTGTTGCAAGTCGACCTTT
The DNA here is from genome assembly GCF_032062105.1 of Saccostrea cuccullata. NCBI lineage: Eukaryota > Metazoa > Mollusca > Bivalvia > Ostreida > Ostreidae > Saccostrea > Saccostrea cuccullata. The sequence continues at coordinate 152,906 of NW_026927928.1, forward strand.
CTTGCAGGAACGACGTTTAATCTAATTGAACACTACGGAGATGACAAAGTAAAGCAGATTTTTCTTTTCTTTTATTGTTTCTTTCTTTTTTCAATGTTTTTATATTCATTTGTTCTTTAATGCTAAGAATTTTAATATAATTGAATTATTCAAAGGAAAATTTAAATTCTGAATCAGCCATTCTTGTTTTAAAAACTCTATCAAACTCTTCGCTTTGAGCCACAGTGAACCAATTCTTCCAATCTCCAATTTCTCCTGAAAGAGAAATCAAATTTAAGTTTTCTGTATCAAAATAATTTTCCACCATTAAGACCAGCGGACATTTCTTCTCTCCGCTGATCTGCCATATCAATTTTATTTTTCAAGAACAGTTTTGCAAGGCCTATACAAAGTCCATCATCTATAGATAAAATGTAAAGACTGAAACAATTTACTCTTGTACTTGCATGTATGCAGAAAGTAACGTGTGGTTATTTCATGAAATTTCTAAAATGTTATTTCATAATTTTGAGACGCAATTGTGACAAAATATCAGATTCAATATTATAAAACAATTTATTGTCATATCCAAATGAATTTAAAGGTGAACTCAAAATTTATCTTCTATAATTTTAATTGAGTTTACCTTTTCTGTACATTTTATCCGGGTCATTCATTTCCGGGTTAGGACCACTTTGATTCCTGTGGTCAAATTTCTCTCTGTTGGCGACTCTCAGGTTTTCTATCTTACATTTCTGAACTATTTCCTCTGCTAAAGTATCTGAACAAGGAATGCCTAGATAGTCAGCTACAGACTTTAGTGTCCCAAGTGGATTCTACAGAAAATGAAGTACAAGAATGAGTAACTTCACTTTTGGATATGAATATGACATCTAGGATAATTGTGGATTATTTTGATGAATATATAAAAATGTTACGTAAGGTCATCATCATCATCATCATCATCATCATCACTAAGTCAAAGATTTTCATCCCCGACAAGCGCTCAAACTTGATGTACTAGGACCTGTCCTGTGTTTTGTGTTTTATTTATTTATACATAGTCTTGGCTATATGAAAAGTAAAATTTTATATTTGGTGTCAAACTTGACTTTTCGGGACTCCAAGTGCTGTTTCCAAAGAAATTGGCTAAATTAAATAATCAACATTCGGGGTTGTGCAACAGGTGTTTACATCGTATTTAGACAGTATTTCAGAAAATACAACATCCAGATTATACAATTTTCACTGTACATGTATATGCTTTAGTGAAGTAAAATCTTGTATACATTTGTTTAATGATAGCCGAATATTTTATACGCAAGTATATGTCATTTATATTGTAATAGAATAAAGTACAAATGTATCAATTATTAAAAAATCTTTAAACCCTTTTTTGCAAAAATTATGTATTTATATAATGTTAGTTAAAACCTTCTTTATATCCTCGTAGAGTAGACACAAATATGTCCTCTTTTTCTTCTTAATTTCTTTTTCCCATTCTTTGACGTATTCAAAAAAATCGAATCTACCTACAAATGCAAAAAATTAATATTAATCTATTTATTTATTTAGATAAAACATTGTTTCTAATTTGTCTTTTATTATAAAATTTATCTCGCATAGGATAAAAAAAAATCCTCAAGAATTATAAAATCAGTAATAAAGGGAATGCACATATACCCCCAGTAATGTGAATCGTTAACATTCACAATTGATCCATTGAAGTATGACATCTTTTCATAGAACCAAGAGCACCTCCAAGAATTTTTTTGACATAATATTGACATAAAGTCAGTGTAGTTAAATTCTCTCCCCGTTTGTCCCTTTTACACAATCTGATATTGCATTCTACTTGTATTAAATTAGATAATTATAACAGCCAAAGTCAGTGTAGTTAAATTCTCTCCCCGTTTGTCCCTTTTACACAATCTGATATTGCATTCTACTTGTATTAAATTAGATAATTATAAATTCTGTACCTCCATAATTATTTAATAAATGTACGTAGTCCTCCCATGTCATGACGGACGACTGGATTTTCAGGTCTTTGACATGGTTATAATAAGACACCGCTATATCTTTAGGATTTCGGAGTAAGAGTAGAGCCTTCCCTTTTCCCTCCAGTGACGCAGTAGGTACCTCGTTGGGAAATAAATGGGTATTAAAAACTCTTGGTCTTTCTTCCTCGCATAATTTGTCAATCGAGTGAAATTCTAGCATAGACACTTCTTTGGGTCGTTTGTCGTATTCAGCTTTTCCTTTGTGTAACATGTGTATCATTTCCCAAATCCAGTGAGTACCTTTATAAGTGAAATACATGTAGTCGTTTTTAGTAGCCGCCAAGATGTGTGTGATGATAGAAAATCTCATGAGTTATTTCTAAAATCCGGTTAAAATGTTTAACAAATTTTCATAAATCGCAAAAAAAAAGTTCGAGAGAGAGAGAAAAAGAGAGAGAACATTGGACAATCTAGAATTTTAGTTCTTCATTAGGTGCCCTGGCAAAATTATTATAAAGTGAAATATAAAATTGAAAGGACTGTGCTAATTTATGCTGCATATAAAATTTATTTTCATACCACTCTTAGCAAAGGCGTAGATAAAAACATCATCATCAAATACTTCCATTTTACGGAGTTCGTGTACATGTGTCCTTGGGTCAGGTGCGAATCCAGTTTCAATGAACTCCAGCGGTCTCCAGTGTCCAAACAACTTAATGTATCTTGCTGTGTATCCACTTGGACATTTTCGTTCAGCTATTTCTTCACCCACAAAACTCGCTGGAAAGGAGAAATGAAGGATATGGAGATAACGAACAATATTCAATATCAGAAGTCCATAAAACAGTACAAAATAGGAACAGAGCAAAATAGGACCCCCAAAGACATTACAGGTGGGGTCAGGTGCCATGGAGGAGTGAGCATCCTCTGCCGACCGGTAACACCCGCCGTGTGCCCCTTGTCATGATCGGGAAAGAACGGAAAAATCTGTCCTCAATTCAGTGTATAAATAATGGTATATCCCAATCCAAAATTCTGTCGTTTCTCTTTTTTGCAGGCACACAGTGTCAATCGGGGTAGGTCGATCGTAGCCCCCTTCCTTCTTTTAAAATAATTTTCACTAATGATTTAATATGAAAATGTTCAAATATTTTGTTTTAATTAAGTGTCCTTTCATATTGAATACATTAAAATAACATAATATAGATTTTAAAATTTTTTGTCGAATATTTTTTTTTCAGTTGGAACAATTTTACCTTTCTTCTTTTACACATATAGATATTTGTCAGTAACTTTGGACCCCTACATCTCATTCCCCTTTGAAAATCGGGGCAACGTGTCTTCTTAATATATTTTTCTAATAATACGGTATACTAGTAGTTGTTGGCGAACTTTCTGATTCCAAAAATCGTCCTCTTACCAATGTCATACTTTTTAGGTGGCTTCTCTTGGTTTTGGTTTGCCATAATTAAATATTCATTCTAAAAAATGAAACAGACGAAATCAGTAAAAATGCACGTGTAAATATTGCACAGGAATGTTATGGAGAATATGCTATATATGCACATACAATTTTGAATATTTCAGTCTCACAAGGAATCGATAAAATTCATTGCATTGCCCTAAAAATATGCAACAATTAGTCAGGGGCGATTGTCGGATCAATACGCATGATTAATAACACATGCATGTACTTTAGATTTTTTTCAATAAATGTACAATGATTTGAATGCTTACTTTTCAAAGGTTAACAGTTGATCGATGTTCTTTACAAGAATTAATGAAATCATTGTCAATCTTGGGCCATTTCATTTTGTAAAACAACAGGTAGGGGTTCACGCATGACCTACTTTCAACAATGTAGAAATACAATTAGTGCATCTTCAAAAAGAAAGTAAGCATGTCAATTTTCATAAATTATATAAAAAACTACAGATATAATTTTGGATATCTGGAATATTCATTCATCCATCGATTTTAAGCTTAAGAGTCTTTATATCCCCCCTTTCTCTTTCCCCTTATCATCCCATCTCACTCGTCTATCCCTTATCGGATCCTTCACATACCTTTGCTAATGCATCACACTAACAACCCGCCCCCAAACTCGCGGGTTTACATGCAAATAAATTGCCCCAAAAGCAAGAAAAAAACCTTAATTGTTAGAAAGGACCATCTTTACCGCATGTGACAATCACTTACACTTTGAAGTTCATATCCTGTTCCAATTCACATAAAAGCGCTTTTATATTGCCTGCAGCTTTCCACAGTTCTACACGATCACGACTCGGTTTTGTTTTGCATTCCTTTTGATTAAGGAGGTCAAAGTTTGAATATGGTACGTATGTACATATGTACCAGTCAAGGTATTGTATTTACTCGGTGATACGTAAAACCTTCCGGTGTGGTCTAAAATTAGGAATTCTACAAGTTGACTGAACGACCGTACAAAAATATGCGTTACCTTTGATCATATTTTTTTTCTCCTTCAGGGTGTTTCACAATAAATATTTCGTTGTTGGAAAATATACGGACCAGAGAAGACCAGTATAGACCTATATCCAATGGTTTTATTTTAAATAAAGTTCAAGTAGCTTCCACATAAGTTTCAGTTTTTCTGGCCTAATGGTTCTTTAAAACAAGTTTTTTTTTTGAAAAAAAGAATTTCCCTATTTAATGTTAAACTTGAATTTCCAACTGTGACCCCATCCTACCCTCAAGGGGTCATGATTTGAACAATTTAGAATCTACACTACCCCAGGATGCTTCCACATATTAAGTTTCAGCTTTCCTGGCCAAGCGGATCTTGAGAAGCAGGCACGTACATGTAGCAACAGGTTTCCCCCAGTCAATACTACGTTAAAGTAATATAAGGGAAATGCAGTATTGTATGCAAAAAAATTGGTATTGAAAATTAAGATGTCGGCATTTGAAAAAAATTTCCCCCTACCGCCCCCCCCCCCCCCCCCCCCCCCCCCCCCCCCCCACGAAATAGGATTTTCGAGTTTGGGCAGTTTCCCCCTTTTTTTTTTTGCTTGTCAACTTTTCCAGGTAAGTAAAAAAAATTGTCTGGCTGCCCCCCCCCCCCCCCACTTTCAAAAACGATGCTACGTGCCTGAGAAGAAGATTTTAAAAGAATTTTCCTATATACTTGTGTATTTCAATGTACAACTCGAATTCCCTATTGTGGCCCCTACCCTTTCCCGGGAGTCATGATTTTAACAATGTAGAATCTACACTACCCAAGGATACTTCCACATAAGTTTCGGCTTTTCTGGCCCAGTGGTTTCTCGAGGAGATTTTAATGATCTCACCCTATCTTTGTCTTTTCTTGATTATCTCCCCTTGTAAGGGGACATGACCCTTCATTTTAACAATTTAAACTTCCCATTACTCATGGATGTTTTGTACCAAGTTTGGTTAAAAATGGTTCTTGAGAAGAATTTGAAAATGTGAGGTTTTTAGAAAGTGGGCAAAACTCTTAGATAAAGGTCAAAATTATTTATACCAGTGAAAGGTCTTGTCACAGAGGAAAGAATTAGAGGAAATGAGCTAATCGTGGAAACAGGCACAGTATATGTGGCAAAGGACAGAGGAAGATGGCGACAGCTTGTTGAAGCCGTATGTCCCATCGGGGTCGAAGAGGATAAGCAAGTCAGCAAGGTCTTGTCACAAGCAAATTCAAAGAATTGTGGTCCCCCGCTTCCGCTGTCTTTGTGGATGGGATGTCATTTTTTATGACATATTGTATCATATGTCATTTAGAAATTATCACCAAAGTTTAGTTTTTTAAAAATAAGGTCAATCGTGAAGGTCAAGGTCAAGGGATCAGAAATCAGAGCATGCTCGGAAATATCTTTCCACAGGTAATGCACATGTCAAATATGAAAGCCTAATCTTTCTCAATCAAAAGTTATAAGGAACAATATGTTTTTGTGAAACGCTGATGACCCCGTATGGCAACATAGCGAAGATTAAAGTTTTCTTAATTTCAAATTAAATGTATTGGTACCAAAAGTATGGTCTTCTCACAAGAAATGCAATTGTGAAATATGAAAGCCCTGGCACCACTTGTTCAAAAGTTATGGTCAAGGATAATTATTTGAAAGGTAGGTCAAGCTCAAAGGTCAAAGGGTCTAAGTTGTTGGTTTCTTACGAAAGGTCTTGTCACAAGTATTATATATGTGAAGTATGAAAGTCCTGGCCCTGTCCGTTCAAAAGTTATGACTAAGGTTAAAGTTTTTAAAAAGTAGGTCAAACTCTAAGGTCACAAGGTCAAAGTTCATGATTTCCAATGAAAGGTCTTATCACAAGGATTAAATATGTGATGTTTGAAAGTCCTATCCCTAACCCTTCAAAAGTTACAGTCAAGGTTTGTTTTTTAAAAGTAGGTCAAACTCCGAGGCCAAAGTTCTTGGTATCAGATGAAAGGTCTTCTCACATTCATTACATATGTGAGGTATGAAAGCCCTAGCCCTTATCGTTCAAAAATTATGGCCAAAGTTAAATATTTTTAATAAGTACGGAAATCTTCAAGGTCAAGGTCAAAAGGTCAAAGTTGTTGGTATTTTCAATGAAATGTCTTTCCCCAAAGAATACATGTACATAAATGAATTTCACTGAACATGAATAATAAATCACAATTATCTGGTATTTTAAAAATTCATTTTTTTTCCCTGTGATTGATACTGGTTCCCATATTTATTTTTTTAAAACAGAAAATTAAACTTGAATTGATTATTTTTCACAAGAATTAGCTTTAAGTAGATCTTATAATTATAGACCATGGCCAATTTCCATACTTTCTGGATGCTCTAAAGGCATTTACTTAAGTATTGGGGCTTTTGAAAAATTCTTTGTTAATTTTGCCAAGTATTAATTATTTTCAGTCATGATTCTTTTGACTGACATGTCAATTTGATTATTGTTAAGTTCTCTAGCCCTATAATACTCAGTTTTTATGTAAGTGTTTTATTTGTAAATGTATGAGTGAACATCTGTGAATCATCAGAATGGAACCCTCAGATTATGTTCAAAATTAATTAATCCTGAAAGAAATTTATACACATTTCAATTATCAATTTTTTTTGCACTACACAGATTGAAATTAGGGTCATTATTGAGCAGCATGTTCAATGATGTGTAACACTAATACGTGTACCCAAATAACATGCATGATTGATTTTCTGCCCAAAGGCGATTGAAACCGCAGGTGTTGAAACCATTTTATTTCGCTGCATTTTATTTCCTGAAATATGCATAGCATTCCCGACATTTTTTTAATTTCATTTCCGACATTTTTTGTTTTCATTTCCGACATGTTTTTTTTCATTTCCGGAATTTACCTGTGCGGCAATTCAATGATTTCTAAGTAAAAGAAAATGGAATTTTAAAGGTATTTATACCAAAATATTAATAAAAAATAAAGAAAAAACATCTATACATAAACACGTAGCACTAAGTCTAGGTAAAAGCGTTCAATATAAAACTTTTTCACCACATTTAATCTGCATAAAATTAAATTTCAGTGACAGCACCATACTTATGTCCAAGTCACCGAAATATTAACAAAATTAGATTACAATGATTTATTTATGATTTTTTCCTTTAAATTTTTCATAAGTAAAGTTATCAAATCTGGTACTATAGGTACTACATATGTATTTGAAAAATGTCGGAAATGAAAACAAAAAAATTTCGGAAATGAAAAGTTGATAATTACCAAAATTTCCGGAAATGAAATGCAGCCTTTTATTTATACACATTATCGGCCAGGTAAACACAAGCAAAACAAAAATAGAAATAAATCACAATTCTAAATCTTATTTAGAATTTAGAAAAACTTATTTTTAAAATAAATGTACTCTTTTAATAACTTGTTTATAAATTCAAAACTAATTCATTAATAAATAATTGTTCACATTGTTTATGTTACGGAAGAATGGTGGTATAATATTATTTCATGATCATAAAATAAATTGTTAGGTTTTATTTGAGAGTTGCATGGAATACTCTTGTTTTTAGCGCGGTACATGTAAACGCGTAGCTTTTTCAATTAAAAAATCTCATATCTAAATGTAATGATTTTTTATAAAGTCCAGTGTAAGTTTAGTGAAATTTTTATCGTTTGAAGAAGAGCATAGGATTTGTGCGGCAATTTTATTACTTTTAAGAATATTCTCCTTAGTATTAAACATTACCGGTATTTATTTTAAATTAAATAGGATATGCCCTTGCGCCGACGTTGTTTTGTTGATGTGTTTTATTACCTTCAGTGGGAAAGAACTATGAAGTCATAATACAAATTATGCATTTTTATTAGCTTATTTGCATAGAAAAGCCCATATTTAGCCTTAACTCACTAGATTGCAAACAAATATTTTGGAAAATTGCCCACGCAGTTTAATATCCAGACTTGATGCTCACTTAAATTTAAGTATTTCATGTTGTCCCGCATGTTTCTGTTTAAACAAAAACTAGGTTTTCTGAGATTTAAAAAAGAAAGTGAAAAAATATTTGCAGAAAAATTACAAGGGAAAATTACAAGGTAAGTTCTAGGGCCTACTTATGAAATGATGATATTTTTTCGCAAGAAGGATTGCTAACTTAGAAATATATTTTACAGTTTTATAGATTTTTTTTGTTTTTGTTTTCATTTTTGGAATGTTCTATAATGGCCACTACCGCCCAAGACGTGATTATATGCTCTCTTTGTCGTATAAATGGGGTGAGACGGTACTGTGGCGTCTGTAATAGAGCCTTGTGCGAAAGCTGCGAGGAAGAACATCTAAATGAAAATGGAGGACACTTTGTTACAGATTTTTCTAGTAGGAATGATGGTAAATCAAATATTTATCCGATCAAAAATGCTTATGAAAGAATGAACCAATTAAGTTTTTTCAATGATTTGAATTAATATTTTCACCGAATCAAAATCACAAATTATATATCAAAGAGTTTCACACAAATAATTAAATTTCACACAAAAATTAATTAAAAAGGTTATGATTTGAACAAACTTGAATATGATCTATAAACTGAAAATGCTTTAATACATTTAAATCTTTGACTAATTGTGGATTTTTTTTAAATAAGTTTAAATACCTGCAGTATATTCATGTACAATAAGTGCTTGTGGCCGGCTGGCACCTCGTGTATGAGTCCAAAACTTCTTCACAAGTATCGTCATTCCGAGCTTAGTGTTGTTCCAGAGTTTAGCAAATCAGTCACACTCGTGTTAAGAATATAAGTTTTTGAATAAAGCGGTGAGCATCTTTCCGAGTATATGTGGTCACCACAACTGTACGGACTGACAATATATTATGTGTTTGTTTTGAAAAGAAAATTTTTAAAGATTTTTCATATGCATTAATTCCTAAGTTAAACCATTATGGTCCAACCCAGTCTAATTAAAATTAAAATTTGTGAAAGTGCCGGATGTATATACACTCTGCAAAAATTTGAAAGTTTTAATAACTGTTAAATGAAAAATTCCTATGTTAAACTTTGCTAAACCATTATGGCCCAACCCTACCTCCGGGTCATGATTTGAAGAAAATCTTAATCTACACTACCTGAGGATGTTTCTTTATCAAAATTACAATCATGGTTTTGCTGTTCTTGAGATTTTTCTTTTGAACTCATATGTAAAACTTTATCGTCCATTGTGGCCCAAACATACCCGCGGGGTAATGAATTGAACAAATTTATATCTAAACTACTGAAGGATGCTTCCATGCTAATATGAACAAGCATGGCTTTGTTGTTTTTGAGAAGTCGGTTTTAAAGATACTTAAGTTTACACTATTTAAGGGTATGGAACGCCATTACTGCCTTATATAGCTATTTCATGAGAAGATGGTGTTTTATTATATTATGCTGTATTTCTTTTATATGAAGGTGGTGCTTTATTATATCATGCTGTGGATAAAGATAAGAATTTCAAATGTCGAATGAGTAAAGACTTGGAGATATGAATAAAAATTATAGGAGTTTAAGGGTGTATCATTTGAGGTTAAAGATCGTAGACACCTTGATATACAGAGAAGTGTTTAAAAACAAGTTTAGTTAACGATCTCTTTACTCTTCTACAGCTGCTGAAAAAACGGAGGGAGAATGTTGGGTTCCACCCGTTTTGAATAAAGGTAGTGTATAAGTTCATTTTTATACCCCTGCTAAAAAAGTGGGAGTGTATTTTCTGATCAGGATGTCAATCTGTCTGTCTGTATGTCCCTTCGTCCATTAAGCTTTGGGGTACCCATCTCTTATCCGAAACTCTTCCTATACCACTGATTAAAAATTTATGAGACTTTCACAGAATCTTTTTTACATAGTGTCATTGTGCATCTTTGATTTTAGATTTTGTTTTAACATATATTTTGGGTTTCCAATAACAAAACAAGGACACCGGTATTCTTTCTATAATATTGAAGGATACCATCTCTTATCCGCTGCTCCTATACCACTGAAACAAAATTAATGATACTCTATTAGATTGTTTATTGCATAATGTCATTGTTCACCTGCTACTAGTATTTTACTTTTTGATTTGACACTTATTACGGGTTTCCCAGAGCAAAACATGGACTCTGCCATTATAATCATATGCATAGGAGGCGGTATAGGCATCGTTTAGTGAGCTACATGTATTAAAGTGCTCATAGTACCTTTAATTTCTGTTTAAAAAGTTCAGTTTCTAATGCTCTTCATTAGGCAACCCAAAAATCAGCAATGTTACTAATTCTGGCAAGAACGTTCCACGCAACACCAAGGACTCTACACAAAAAGAAGAAAATGAACAATTTCAGTGTAATGCATCTAAGATGGACAGTTTGATTTTGCACAAAAAGAGGTTTCCAGCAGACAACATACCAATTGACAACGAAGAAAATGCGACTAGCGATCTAAAAACTTTTATAACTATGAAAACCATTGAGGGAAAAAGTAATGAGGAAACCCAAACCGTAGATTTCAAAGGATATGGACAGTTAAATAAACTTTATGATAAAGAAGATACTGCTGATCCAAAGGTTGGTCTTCTTAATACAGTAAAATTATGTTCATTTGAGCAGGTAAACTTTATAGAAGTCTACCGTTAGTATCTTTGCAATCCATAATATAATACGAGTATCACGAAAATGAGTGATTTCAATGTTCTCATATTTCCAGTAAGGTGAAAGAAATAAAATATTATACATGTATAAGAAATACATATATTCTAACCTGCAGCAAAGGCAAAAGTATAAACTAATTAGATAAATGCTGTGTTATGTTCATTATTATTTTATCAATTTATTTGCTTGGTAATTCAAAATGTTAATGTTTTATTCTACTATAATTCTTGTTCACTAGAGTTGGACGTTTTACAGTGATGATGTGGGAAAACTGTCTTGTTTTGAAGACAGAATTCAATTATACAGAGAATTTGATAAAATTCAGTTAAAAAAGGAGAATGATCCAATATCAAAACTTACAATTACTCTCTGTGATAATAAGGACATACGAACTAGTCAAATTATAATTAACCTCATCAAAGAATTAGAAAATGTGCATTCTAGTCATATTATCGTAGGAATGGCACATGTTGATGCAGCCAAACAATTTGTAAAAGATCACCAGAGTTATTCATTTGTGAAACTTTTCCTAAGTTCAGACTACAGAGAAATAAGGATTTATTCGAGAATGGAGAAAGGTATTGATACTGTAAAGAAGGAATGGGATTATATTGTATTAAGGCAAGAAATGAGGTCAGAGTATGCCTCAAATCACAATCGAAACCCGCACTTTTCAGCTAGGTATGATTTAGATAAAACAGGAAAGAAAATGCCTTCTAAACTTCACCTTGTATGTACTACAAAAGAACAATTGAATATCTTTGTGTACTGTGATTCAATCCTGAATGCTGATGTAGAAGTTATAGTTAATATTGCAAGTGAAGATTTAGGTCATCGCGCAGGCGTGGCAGCAGTTATAGCAAAAGCCGCGGGCCACAAGCTAATTGAGGATTCAAAAGCATGTATTGCAAAATATGGAAAGTTGAAGGTCACTCAAGTAGCCTTGACATCACCAGGGAATCTTCATTTCAGATTTGTTCTGCATGTTATTAGGCCAAAATGGAAGAAGTACATAAACAAAATGGACTGTCTTTCTGATCTCAAGCAGACAATCTTAAATGTCCTTGACATGGCGCAAAGAGAGGGAGCAATGACCATTGCCTTTCCAGGAATAAGTGCAGGTATCTGTGATAATAATCATATTTTATAATTTATAATGTGCTTTTGAAACATTAATGCCCCTCGATAGCACTATGACAGCTTTTGGTGAAAGTCAAAATTTTTTATGGGCAAGTCAGACTCCAAGGTCAGTAAAAGATAAAATAATATGCATAGATACCTTAAGAAAGGTCTTGTTTCAGGTAATATAACAATGGAATACGGAAGCCCTAGCCCATACTGTTGAAAATTCATGGTGAAAGTTGACGTTTTTGAAAAGTAAGTCAAGTGTCAAGGTCAAATGGTCAAAATAGATATTGCCCAAGGGAAGATTTTGTCACACAAAAAACACAAGATCATTGCCAAAGGGTCATACATGTATAATTATTTTTGGTATACTCAAGATAATATTAGGGGAAGCAGATGTGATAAATGAAAGCCCTAGCTCTAACTGATTAAAACTGTTAAAAATTTATAACGATGGTATTTTTTTTTAAGTTGGTCAAGCCCCAGGGTCACCGTCGAAAGGTCTAAATTGTTGGTATCCAAAGGAAGGTCTTTTCACGTCTGTGAAATATGAAAGCCATAGTACCAATCTTTTAAACGTTATTGACAAATTACATTTCTTTAAAACGTGGATCACACTAAGGTCAAAATGATTTACACCAAAATGAAAGGTTTATATAACAAGAAATACAGATGTGATGCACGAAAGCCACAGCATCAAATGTTCAAAAGTTATATCCAAAGTTGAAATTTGATAGAATTTTGCTAAAGTTAGTCAAACTCCAAAGTCAAGGTCATGGGGCCATGTTTCTATATGTTTGTATCCAAAGAAAAGATTTGTTACAAGGGATATACATAAGAAAATATGAAACCAATAGTTCTAACCTGTCAAAAGTTATGGGCGAGATTAAAATCTTCAAACGAATAATTAGACAAACAGATAGACAGACGGACAGGACAAAAAATATATGCCCACAAATCTTCGATTACGATGAAAAAGCTCTTAAAATTGGTATACCAACAGGGGCTGTACGTCCCATGAGAACTGCGGCTTTTTCAAATTTGCACCTATTAGGACAATAGGATTTGATTGTCTTGCGATTATGGGTATATCCCCCACCAAAGAATGATTCCTTGATCTGCCTAATATATGAACCAATTGCTTTTTCTTGGCGAGTCATACTTAAAGCTTTTAAATGTCACTAATATGTCTAATTTTAATTCACATATAATCATGAAGTAAGTATAATTATTTTCTTTATGCTCCATTCTTGATGGGAAGTTGTTCCCAATGAAATTTTGCAAGATGACTTTAGAATATATGCAGGCACATTGTAAATTGTTATTCTTTTTCTTTTTTTTAAAGATGGATTTGAAGTTCCAAAAGAACTGACTGCAGAAATATATGCCGTTTCTGTTCATGAATTTAGTCAAGATAATGGATTAAAGAGGTCGATAAGGGATATACATTTTGTTGATATAGACCCCGATATGGTGCAGAAAACAAGAGAGGCTTTTGAAAACATCGAGAAAAGTAAAAATTTGATTAATATAGCCACAATAAAGAAAAATTACCCATACATTGAGTGGACTACTCCTTCAAGTTTAGAGAGAACTCAAAAACTTAAAAGTTTCAGTAAATTCGATGACCCGAAACATATATCGCCTGAATATGAAAATGTTGGTCTCTTCAAGGTAAACAGACAAATCATCTCAAAAGAAAGTGGAAGATCTGGTGCAAAGCTGATCAGACTTCCAGACACAACAATAGCCCACATTCCTGTGAAAGGTTTCCAGTTCAATAATGGGTTAATTGTCAAGATTTACACTGGGAGTATAGTGAAGTTCCACGGAGATGCAATTGTGATAAGAATTGACCCTACTCCATCAGGTTCTGGATTCTTGAGAAATGCGGTCAGAAAAGCTGGAGGTCAAGAATATGAAAAGGAATTTGAAAGAATGAGAAGACTAAACTATAACGCAAAATTAGGCGATGCCCTGCACTGCAAAGGGGGAACACTTGGAGCTAAAAACGTACTGCATTTGGTTTTACATCCGTTATCTCCAACGAGGGATCGCAGTTTTGAAGAGTATAAGTTTTACCTTGTGAGAGCGCTTGATGAAATAAGTGCTCAGTCCTGGGAAAAAGTCGCTTTTCCTCTAATTGGAGCGGGTAAGTTTTTTTTATTGAACATACACATGTAATCTTATGAAATGTTGATTATGGTTTTCTGGGCAAGGTAAATGTCGATGATTTAAGGAATCACTGTCTAGTTAGTGTAGTATACCTGGTCCAGCAATTATAGTATGCCAGGGCATCAACGATAGTGTGGAAACATGGGATAATTTGCGGGGCGAAGCCCGTTATGCATAAATTATCCCATGTTTCCCACTATCGCTGATGTCCCTGGCATACTATACTAACTAGACAGTGATTCCTTATATTTCCATTTCATTGTGAAATAAAATCGTAGATTTAGACTTTAAAAATGTAGACTTAAATTACACGAGGACTTCCATGCCAATTTCAATAGTCCTCGCCCACTGACGTCAACCAGAAAGGCAGCCGCACGAGATTTACATGCATATTTGGCCTCCTTAGCGTCAGACACAAAGACAGATGCGCACGACATTTGCATGCGTATTAGGCCTCCTTAGCTCCTGACCTATAGACCTGCCTAATTTACGTTCTGGCAGAATTATTAAGAAATAAATCCCCTAACTTTCAAAGAGATATCACAGAGAAAAAAAAATAGAAATGGAAATATACTCTTTTATTACATTCAGGTCTCATGGAAAAGGATATGAGTGATCTTCAGAATTGTTGCCTGGCCTGGTTCTCCGTTTTTTCAGACTTTGCTTCCAAAAGGGAACATACCTGCCATGTTGGAGAGATACACCTTATCAACCATAACCCGAGAGTTACCTCTTTCCTGATTGAGGCTTTTGAAATTAACAGTTGTGTGGATGTTTCCAATTCTGCACATTCGCTGTATTTCAGGTGTGATTCTGGAATAATCAACAAAAGACATGGCAGAGAAGATCGACGGGAGTCCGAGAGAAAACATAACCAATTTTCGGAAGATTTCAGCACGTTCAAAGCAAAGTCTTTTTCTTGGGGTCGACAGAGGCAATCAGAGGAAGAACGCCTACAAATTTTAAATAGTGTCAAAGGAAACCAACCTGAAAACGGAACAATGAATTGGAAAATTGATGCGAGTTCTTCGTTACCAGGATACGAAAGACATGGCACTATCATAATAAAGTACAACTTTCCAAATGGAATTCAGGGGGTGAGTTTAAGAAACGACAATTGTATACTAAGTATATGGCTTAAATGGAAAACTATGCTATCACAGATAAACATTTTATATGAAAACAGTATTGCTTGAAATATAATTGGTAAACAACTTTATAGCTATAGACGCATACTGAAAAAATATTCTCATATTTGCTTTATCAGATTAATATCTGACAAATCATCATGAGTACACTCAGGAAATACGATTGAAATAAACTTTCTTAAAATTATCTTTAAATTACTCTACGAAAGCCTGAACATCCCAACCCAGGACAGCCTTATGAAGGAACAGAGAGAAAAGCCTATCTTCCAGACAACACAGAAGGACAAAAAGTCTTGAGACTCCTACAAAAGGCGTTCGATCGACGGCTCACTTTTACCATTGGGTCTTCTTTAACCACAGGAAGGGACAATGTCATCATCTGGAACGGCATTCTGCACAAAACTCAAAGAAACACAGGAGCTCAAGGGTATGTTTGTATATATGTTGTTTAACGTCCCTCGTGAGAATTTTTCACTCATATGGAGAAACCACAATATGCCGGTGGAGAGCTGCAAATTTTGTCCTACTCGGCATTCAAAGCCATTGAGCAGTTAGGGATCTTTTTCGTGCCAGCACTCACTGCGACACGGGACCTCGGTTTATACGGTCTCATCCAAAAGACCAGTCTCCACGTCCCACAGTGAGATTCGAAATCGCGACGTAAGGAACCAACTTCTTACTCCCCGATTCTAGAGCAGACACTTACTACTGCGGGGGAATAATCAATGGTCTGTAATGTGTGATTCAGTCAAGACTTCAGTCTCATAAATAATAAAGCTGAACGGCTCTTTCTTTAAAATGGGGGGGGGGGGGGTAAAAATTATTTTTCTCGACAAATCAATAATCTGATTTATAATTAAATTGAATTGTACTAATTTGCTTTTTTTATAGGTACGGTTATCCAGACCCAACCTATCTTAAGAGCGTACAATTCGACCTGGCATTGAAAGGAGTGACTGAGTAAAGGGGTGGACTGTGATGGGAAATTTAGGAAATTTTCTTTTCTGTAATCCTTACTATGTAACCACTTAATGGTGTTCCAGTGCCATTCATGTTTTCAATAAATGTCTTTTGAATTAAATATGAGACGCAATATTTTTTTTTGTGAATTGTGATAAGTCATGTTTGCATCTCCATATTAACCTCCCCTCCAGAGCTGTTCCTTCTCTCAGAAATCTCCAATTCATTGAAAACCAGTATTGATACCTCGCTTAATTACTCCCCTGTAGAAAACAAGAGGCCCATGGGCCTTATAGGTCACCTGAGCATCATGCAACAAATTTCAGATGATTGAATTTGGTTCATGTTTTAAGCTAGATGCTATGGCATTCACAATTTTGAAAGAGGCACCATTGCTAATCATAACTATACACTTAGCAATTGTTTAGTTTGTTTACTTAATATCCATAAGCAGGGTAGGGGAACAAAAATGCATAACAACTAATCAGTAATATTCAGCAATAATCAGGAGTGCCCCTACCACACATGAACCCTTGACCCTAGGTCTACACATTGCACAATTTTTGAAGAGGCACACTTGCTTATCAAAAATGTTTGATTAATACCAAGACAAGGTGCATATTTTAAACAATTCATTTTCAGTATATAGGTAGACCCCCCCCCCCTCTTTGGTATCCCTGACCCAGGAGCCTTGAAATTCACAATTTCTGGAAGAAGAGCCCTTGCACACCATAACTTTATAAATCGTTCATGTGCTTATTACCCAGAAGTAGAGAAAAAGATTTTCATAAATGCAATGTATTTTTACTATATAATCATTATAGAGCCACACCCTATCACCATAACCCCTGACCATGGGGCCATAAAATTCACAATTTTGGTAGAAGCATTCTTGCTCATCATAACTATGTTCTTAATTACAAATAGTTTATTTAATACCCAGAAGCAGAGAAGAAGCTTTTCAAAGAATATAAAATGCGTTTTCACTATATAATCAATAGAGCCCCGCCTTGAAACCAGAATCCCTGACCCCGGGGCCATAAAATTCACAATTCTGGTAGAGGCACTCTTGCTCATCTTAACTATGTACTTAGTTTATTTAAAACCTAGGAGCAGAGAAGATTTTCAAAGAATAAGTGCATTTTCACTATATAATCAATAGAGCCCCGCCCTAACACCAGAATCCCTGACCCAGGGGCCTTGAAATTCACAATTTTTGTAGAGACACTCTTGCTCATCATAACTATGTACTTAATTAGTTTATTTAATACTCAGGAACAGAGAAGAAGATTTTCAAAGAAATAATGCATTTTCACTATATAATCAATAGAGCCCCGCCCTAACATCATAACCCCTGACCCTGGGGCAATAAAATTCACAATTTTGGTAGAGGCACTCTTGGTCATCATAACTATGAACTTAATCAGTTTATTTAATACCCAGGAGCAAAGAAGAATATTTTCAAAGAATTAATGCATTTTCACTGTATAATCAATAGAGCCCCGCCCTAACACCAGAACCCCTGGTCCTGAGGCCATGAATTTCACAATTTTGGTAGAGGACTCAATGCTGATTACAATTATACCAACTGTTTGACTGCTTGATGTCCTGGAATAAAGAAGAAGATTTTTAAAGATTGCACTAATTTCAGTGGCTTTTTCCTACCCCCCAGGCCCGAGGGGGGCAGGGACCATGAAATTCACAATTTTTGTTTCCCTTTACCCACAGATGCTATATGCCAAAATTGGTTGAAATTGGTTGAGCGGTTTTAGAGAAGAAGCTGAAAACGTTTAAATGTTAACGCACGACGGACGACGACGGACGAAAACGGATAGCCATAGGTCACCTAAGTTTACCCAGGTGACCTAAAAATTAAGCGAAAACTTTTCACAAATAAAAATTCTTTTACCTCCCCCTCATTTTTTGCACAGTCTTCTTATTGTCTTGTATGCCATAATCAAATAAGCAAGAGGCCCAGGGGCCACATCGCTCACCTGAGCACTGTAGCTAAGATGTACTGAGACAGTACTGAAAAACGGGGTCAAAATATTTTCATGCTAGATTTCACAAATCTGATTTTTTTAACGAGTTTTTTGTTAATTTTTTAATAAAAATACTAAAAACAAAACTGTGAATAATATATATTTATGCGTTTTTCATTTAATTTGAGGTAGGAATTTCAATAATTGCTAAGTCTAGAAACCTTTTTGAACTATCCGAATTTCACCTGGTCCGAATTAATATTCTTCTGGAAGTAAACAATGGATGATGCGTACGCATTCGTAATACTACGCAGAAGAGTACTTTGTTTACTAGTGTGTTTTTCAATTAATATTTTGAGTTTACATTTACAGAATGCTTCAATAATTTGATGTAGAAAAAAAGTTTATATCACTTCCTTCAGTTTGATACAGAATGTTTATGTTTTGATCAAAACTATTTCTGCACTCTTTGATATAGCGTAGATTTAATTCATGTGTTATCACCACGGCTTCCGTTTTGAGGGCTCTGACAGTAAACTTATAGACGGGGTCACGTCTAAAAATCAGTTCAGCATTGGAAAGCTTAAATGCATTAGTGGTCCCAACCTACCCCTAAAAGGCATAAGGAGTAAGGGAGAGTGGGTATGATATGAACATTTGTGATCCCGACCTACCTTTAATTAAAAGGGACGGTGTATGATTTAAACAAAATTGAATCAACATTAACTAAGGATGCTTACCAGGTTCATATTTTTGACTTGCTGACTTTTTCCTACAAGTCTGAACTTTCATTGAGGCCCAATCTTACCCCTGAGGGTCATGATTTGGGGGAGGGGGTCCATAATTTGAATAAGCTTGAATCTACACCACCGAGAATGTTCCCTATACATAATTATGACTAATCATGGCTATGCAGTTCTTGAGAAGATTTTTCCTATTTTCTCCTTTGTTAAACTTTGATCGTTCATTGTGGCCCCAGCCTACCCGGGGGTCATGATTTCAACAAACTTGAATCTACACTACCTGAGTATGCTTTCACATATATATATGACCAATAATGGGGGTTTTTTTTTTTTGCTCCTTTTCTTTAGGAGAATTTTAAAGATTTTTCCTTTATATTTCTATGTAAATCTTTTACTGTTCATTGTGGCCTTATCCTACCCCTGGGGGTCATGACTTGAACAAACTTGAATCTACACCACCAGAGGATGATTTCACTTCAATATGACCATTCACTGTTCTGTTGTTCTTAAGAAAAATATTTTTTCTCTATATTCCTATGTAAAACTTTGATCATTCATTGTAGCTCCACCATTCCCAGGGGTCGATTTGAACAAATTTAAATTTACACTACTTGAGGATGATTCCATATGAGATATGACCAATCATAGCTTGGCCGTTCTTGAGAAGAAGATTTTTCCTATATATTCCCAAGTTAAAATTAAAATATTATATCATTTATAAAATGTACAATGTTTTGTTGAAACTTGATTGGGTATTGTGGCCTCACCCTACTCCCAGTGGTCATGATAATTGTGATATAGTTTAAATATCTAACCAATCAGATAAAGCGAAACAGAAGTGCGACTCCAAAACCTCCTCCAATGCTGCCAATGGAGAAAATTTTATGTATCCGATTAATAAATCGTCCGATTACGGCATATTAAACATTAATGGCGGGGTTTAGGTTAAATACTTCAGTAGGAGAACATCTCCCTGACAGAGTGCTTGCAAAATTATGATAGGTAACACTATTATTACCTTGGAAATCTGTCTCGAAGCGGGGAACCCCCCGTTTGTTTATAATTTTTGTTTCTTACCTTGTGTATTTTTATTATACCGAATAGGGTCATTCTTTAAACGTGAGAAAAAGTACAATCTGCTTGCATATAACGTCATATAGATGTGTTTGACGGGGAAATTTTATATTTTTGAGATATTATACACTCTTACATTTTTTTTCATTAACAAAAAGGGGGGGGGGTTATCCATACTTCAGGTGCCTGTGATAAATTGCTCCAAAATAAAGAAAAAAAGTTAATTGTTAGAGAGGATAATCTTTACAGCATGTGACAATCACTTACACGTTGAAGTTCAAATTCCGTTCCAAAACACACAAAAGTACGTGTATATTGCCTCTAGCTCTCCACAGCTCTACACAATCAAGACACGGTTTTGTTTTGCGTTATTTTTCCCTACTTCAACCTTGTGATTAATGGGGTCATAGTTTGAATATGGTACGTACATGTACCTATCTAGGTATGTTCTAATTTACCACTCGATGATACGTAAATCCTTCCGGTGTGGTCTAAAATTAGAACTAGTGTGCAAAAGAGTTCTACAGTTGACTGCATGACCGTACAAAAAATATACGTTACCTTTGACCCTATTACAATTAAATCCACTGAATATTTTTATGCTCCTGGACCTAAAGATCCCAGGGGTATGTTGTTTTTGTCCTGTCTGTATGTTTATCTTTTTGTCTGTGTGTCTCTCTGCCTGTCTGTTGTCATCTCAAATCTAGCCCATAACTCTTGAGTGGATTGGGCTATGGCTTTCATATTTCACAGGTGTATTTCTTGTGACAAAACCTTTCTTTGGGTACCACCAAATTTGACCTCTAGACCTTGGAGTTTGACATACTATTACAGAAAATACCACACTTTAATCTTGGCCATAACAAACAATTAAAGCTAGCTAGGGTCTTCCATACTTCGCATGTGTCTCCATTGTGACAAGACATTTCAGCTGGTATAAACATTTTACCTTGACCTAAGAGTTTGACCCACTTTTTAAAAGCTTTAACCTTGATCATAACTTGAATAGTTAGAACTAGGGCTTTCATATTTTAAAGGTACTTGGACACAGATTTGAAGTCAATATTTTTTCTATAATATTACGACATATATATTTTAATAGCATTTCACACAAAAATTAATTAAAAATCTTATTTCATTTGAAAGTTATTAAAACTTTCACAAACACTTTCACAAATTTTAACCTCATTCTTATTCCTTAGGAAAAGTGGCAATCTTGTGGTGTATTAATGAGAAATATTAAAACGTCTATCCAGAAAAATAGTTTTATTCCGAGTACAAATGTTAGAAAGCAAAACTCCCTCACAAGTATCGTCATTCCTAACTAAGGGTTGCTTACAGAGTTTAGCCAATCGAGCACACTCGTGTTATGTACACAGTTTTTGTAAACAGGGCTCGAGTTCTGTTATTGTTCATATTTAAAATTCACCGGGTGCGTTCAATCATCACAGTCTGCTTACCACATCTGCACGGACTGACAATATATTGTGTGTTTGTTTTGCTAAAATCGAACATGTCTACTCTGAATTTTCTGGATTATAGTATTAATATTTTTCATTTATACACAACGAGATTGCCACTTTTCCTAAGGATTAAGAATAAAATTAATTTGTGAAAGTGCAAGGATGTGTCAATCAAACCCGCCAAAAAATTTGAAATTTTAATATCTTTTATATGAAATAAGATTTTTAATTAATTTTTGTGTGAAATGCCATTAAAATATATAAGTCGTAATATTATAGAGAAAATAATAACTTCAAATCTGTGTCCAAGTACCTTTAAAGGTGTATTCCTTGTAACAAGACGTTGGGTGCAAAATTTTTTTTAAGCTCTACTGGTCAAAGACCAGAAGAACTTATGCGATAGTTAGGTTACCGTCGTCCGTCCGTCTGTCTGTCTAGCTGTCCGTCTGTCTGTCTGTCCGTCTGTCTGTAAACAATTTTTCAAAACGCTACTTCTCCTACAGTTTTGGTCTGAATTTAATATAACTTGGCACACAAAGAGACTACACTAAGATACATAAAATAGTGCATCGGTTCTTGATTTCGATGAACGGTGTTGCCATGGTTACTAAAAATAGAATTTTCTGTGAAATTCCTTTAAAATGCTACTCCTCCTACAGTTTTGGTCTGATTTCAATATGACTTGGCACACAAGTAGACTACACAACGATACATATAATAGTACATCGGTTTCTGAATTCGATGAACGGTGTTGCCATGGTTACTAAAATAGAAATGTCTGTGAAATTCCTTTAAAACGCTACTCCTCCTACAGTTTTGGTCTGATTTCAATATACCTTGGCACACAAGTAGACTACACTAAATAAGAAACATTAAATTGTGCGTCAGTTTTTTTTAATTTCGATGAACGGGGTTGCCATGGTTACTAAAATAGAAATGTCTGTGAAATTCCTTAAAAACGCTACTCCTCCTACAGTTTTGGTCTGATTTCAATATACCTTGGCACACAAGTAGACTACACTAAGAAACATTAAATTGTGCGTCAGTTTTTTTGATTTCGATGAACGGTGTTGCCATGGTTACTAAAAATTGAGATGTATGTGTGATTCCTTTAAAACGCTACTCCTCCTACAGTTTTGATCTGATTTCAATGTAATTTGGTACACAAGTAGACTACACTAAGATACATAAAATAGTGCATCGGTTTTCGATTATGATGAATGATGTTGCCATGGTTACTAAAAATAGAAATGTCTGTGAAATTCCTTCGAAACGCTACCCCTCCTACAGTTTTAATCTGATTTCAATAGAACTTGGCACACTAGTAGACTACACTAAGATACATAATAAAGTGCATCAGTTTCTGATTTCGATGAACAGTGTTGCCATGGTTACTAAAATAGAAATGTCTGTGAAATTCATTTAAAACGCTACTCCTCCTACAGTTTTGGTCTGATTTCAATATAACTTGGCACACAAGTAGACTACACTAAGACACATAATATAGTGCATCGGTTTTAGATTTCGATGAATGATGTTGCCATGGTTACTAAAAATAGAAATGTCTGTGAAATTCATTTAAAACGCTACTCCTACAGTTTTAATCTGATTTCAATATAACTTGGCACACAAGAAGACTACACTAAGATACACAAAATAAAGCATTGGTTTCTGATTTCGATGAACGGTGTTGCCATGGTTACTAAAATTAGAATTTTCTGTGAAATTCTTTTAAAACGCTACTCCTCCTACAGTTTTGGTCTGATGGCAATGGCTTCTTTTCTCATCCTTTGTTATAAATACAAACTAGAAGAGCTACAGTCTCGACAGAGACTTCTGGTCTAAATTATGGCCTTAAGTTTGACATGCATTTGAGAGAATTCGACCCTCGCCATAAGCTGCCATACAGGGGCACCAGTGTTTCACATATCTTGTTTCCTCTGTTTCTTATAGAGACCATTGTAATTAATGTGAGTAAACGACACTAAGCAAGCCACGTGCATAGATTTCTTGAACAACAGCTGATCTATTCTGCCTAAAAAGTGCTGCTAGAATCCCTCTGTCCCGTCTGTAAAATTATTATTTCACTCATTCGCACGAAACCCTACCCGATGTTTTGAATTTTTTACATATGAACCGAGATTTTTCGTAAAACAATACTTAACTCGGGACTCTAGCAGCACTTTCCAAGTATTTTAGGAGGCAAACTTTCCATCTGTACAAAGCTTATGTCTTGAAACATACAGCTTATTGTTGTTCTGTTGCATATTTTTGTCACAAATATCAGAGGAAAGGCCGACCGGGATACGTATATAGCTGACTGCCTTCGAAAGAGAATATAATCGATAAAGATAAATTAGCATACCCGTTTTATTAACTGAGCTCCATATGAATTTCACAAAATATTCACGATATTTGCTTTTAAACTCCATTTTACGTATCTTTGTACATATGGCGTCTAAGCCAAATTCTCTTTACACGACATTATCAATTCCTAAGTTACTTGATGTACACATATGACGTCATCGGTGGTATATTTTAATCAAAATGACAGAATACAACATAACGAAATAAGAACATTTTATTTTTATTAATGTTTACACGTTTCTATTCATTTTCTAGAGTTAAATTACATCTCTAAATACCAATAAATTCAATTTTACAAAAATTTGTGTTCTAAAATTGACGTCATCTCGTCTACTATGACGTCATAATGTAGCACTGATTTAGTCAAGGTAGAATATTTTGTATGCTTCCTTACTCCCCCTGCGTATCACTTATGCATACAATGACATATTCATCTATAATACAATATTTAACATATTTAATTTTACTTTGAAAGAAATGTGGCCCCCCGCTTTCGGTGTCTTTGTGGGTGATATGTCTTTTTATCTCATATGTGTTGGTGATACAGGCCGTTGGATAAACTTATGCTTTATCAACGGGTAGATGCTTTATCAATAGCACTTCCGGTTTTGACACGATCCCTCGCTTTAAAATTTTATTTGAAACTTTTATTTGCGATCCCTATTATTGTCTTAATAAAATGAATGATAAAGAGCGATAATATCGTTAAAAGCCAGAAAAAGACTCGTATATGTCAAAGAAGTGTCTTATTTTATCAAGGAACCTGAACTGGCTACTTGAAGACAGATGTATGTTAACCACCACCACCCCCCCCCCTCTTTTAAATCGTTTTCGGAGAAAGCCTAGCAGTTACTGTAAGTTGTTGGTATAAGATTCCTTTAACATCTACAATAATGCTTTCTTATATTATACTACGTATGCCTACCTAGTAATTTAGGTGTAACTTACCATGTATCAACAATGAATTTACAAATAGGCCCCTAGCCTTGCCATACATGTTTTGTACTGCCATCGTCCAAAGACTTCATTTTCACGATCCCATGGTCCTTACAACTTTCAGTCAGAAGCTCGTTTGATGTAAAGCTCCAGCAATTGTCACATAATGTTTCCAAAGACGCAGAGAGCAAAAATTCTAAATTTTGAACACGATCTACTTTCTTTCAAGGGATGTCAACATCAACGGTGCTACGTCATCAAGTTATACGTCATCAATTTGAAATTGCAATCATTCATGTAGTTTCGCAGGGGACGTCTCAAAGTTTTGTTAAAACGAAAGTCGTATGAGATAAATAGAACATCTATAATTGTGTGATTTGATATTGGCTTTATCCAACTCGTTGAAATGGTGTATATTCGCTCGGCAAGCCTCGCGAATATATACACCATTTCAACTCGTTGGATAAAGCCAATATCAAATCACACAATATAGATATCCTCTATTTAATTTTGTGCCAAATATGAACGCCCTTTCATATGTCAGTCAGAAGTTATCCCCAAAGTTGATTTTTTTTTAATAAGAGTCAGTTGTGAAGGTCAAGGGGTCAGCAATCAAAGCATGGTCGTAAATACGATCGTATCTTGTTACAAGAAATCCATAATATGTCAAATATGAAAGCTCTATCTCATCTCAATCAAAAATTATAAGGAAAACATTTGAACATTGAACATTTTTGAAAATTATTTCAAACTTCAAGGACAAGGTCACAAGATCAAAAATCCTAGTGTATTTAGAAAGGCCTTGTCACAAGCAATAAACAGGTTTAATATTAAAGGCCTATGTCTGCTTGTTTAAAAGTCATGAGCAAGGTTAAAAATTTTGAAAAGATGGTCAAAGTTCAAGGTCAGGTTCATGAGGTCAAAAATCATAGTGTATTTAGAAAGGTCTTGCCACAAGCAATATACAGGTCTAATATGAAAGCCCTATCTTTTCTCATTCAAAAGTCATGACTAAGGTGAAACTTTTTGAAAAGTAGGTCAAACTTTTAGGTCAAGGTCACCAGGTCAAAAGATTAGTGCATTTAGAAAGATCTTGTCACAGATAAAACACTTCTTCAACATGAAAGCACTTTCATTCAAAAGATATGGCCAATTAAATGTAATGTTTAATTTTTTTTAAAAGTAGGTCAAACTACAAGGACAAGGGGTAAAAAATCATAGTGTAAAGAAATGTCTTGTCACAGGTAATATACATGTGTAATATTAAAGACCATTCTCTTCTTTCATTTTTTTTAATGAAAAGTAGATAAAATTTAATTTCATGTATCATGAGGTCAAAAATCAGTCTTGCATTCGAAATTAAATAACGTGAAAATTATGAAAGACCTGCTTCCTTACTCGGTATATAAAGTGCCAAAGATATTGGTTACTTAAAAAAATTTAGGGCGAATACGTCAAAGTTCAAGGTCATCCTGGCGAGAGTCAATAGGTACTAGGCCCTATCTTCTTATTTATAGTTTGAAAAATGTTAAATTTTCTTATGACAGACGATTGAGATTTTTAATATCCCTAGCTTTAGCGAAATGGGGAATCATAAAAAGGTATTAAATATCACAATAAATATTGGTTTAGCATAATTTTTCGTATTTAATCTAACAGGCAATCAAAGCAAAAAAAAGATATAATATAATGCATACAATGTACATCATTCATTAGTTACTCAGTCAAGAAAGAACAAATCATTTATCCACATAACAGACTATGTTTTATATATAACAACCTTCATTCGGTCACTCCTTTCGCTGCCAGTTCTAATTGTACCTGCTTTAGATAAGTGGGATCTGGATATCCATGCCTATAAAAAATAATATATTTTCTTTAAAGCAGAAATTAAAATAAAGTAAGTAACATTTTTAGCTAAAGGTATTAAAGCACCTTTCATTCAAGTTTAATTATTTTCAGCGATGTGGTGATAACGAACAGTATTCGAATTCAAAAGTCCATGAAACGTTACCAAATGGGATATGTAATGATAGTACAATTTTCTGTCATCATTGGACTTTCAGTAAGGCGTGGCATTCTCGATGCTACGTAATTAGTGTCTCTCAAATAGCGACATAGATTCTCATTGGTTAAGAAATTAATTACATCAGCAACTCTAAATTGTTGATGAAAAGGATGAGACGATTGAAGCCCACCTCTTTCCAGTACGAAACGCTATCATTGGATACTCGCTACACTCGTTGTTATTCGCCCAAATTGCTATCTCATGTATAATTCAACAAAGAATGAAAGGCTGTGAAAATTTCAACGCTAATTATGTAACATCGAGAATACCACGCCTTACTCAAAGTCCACGGGTAACAGAGCATCTTAGAAATCACTGGCGGATTTAGAGGATGTCCGCCCCTCCTTTTGTTTCCAAAATATACATAAGATTAAAGAAATAATTTTTTTTTGCTGGGGTTATGGGCCACTGCCCCAATCCCAAACTGCCTCCCCCTTTTCAAGATTCCTGGATCCGCCACTGGAAATGTGCTGTAAATAATTCACATTTCAAAGAAAATGGCAGGATCCTTACAAGAACCATGCCCTATCCAAATATACTTATGATTTATATTTATTATTTTAAAATGCTGGTAAATACTCATTTTATTTAAAAACTGACTTATTGAAATTGAATGACATTCAAGTTCTTTGATTTTCTCCTAAGCATACTCAGTCTTTGATTTTCTCCTAAGCACACTCAATTTTATAAAAGTTCTGTATAATAATTGTTGCCAAATTTTTTTGAATCAATTGATTAACGCTTAATCTAATTTATAGTAAGGAAAGGGAACTGCAAGATAGATGTATAGAGTTTAATATCAAGAATTTTATATATACTTTGTTGATATACATGTACCAGCAATTTCAATCAGAAAGCGAAGTTGTGCAATTGAATATTAATTTTGGATAAATCAGTTTCTCTGAAAGGTAAATGTAGGCTTTTTGGTGCCCCCTTCCAATTTTCAAGATAAGGTGTTCAACTAAAAAAAATGCACTTTATATTAAATCTTATTGTGCTTGAAATAACAGGAATAAATCACAACAAAATGACGAACGCTAGAGCTCCTTTGTTTCGTTGGGTTTTATGCTGGATGCCATTCCAGATGATGACATTGTCCCTTCCTGTGGTTAAAGAAGACCCAATGGTAAAGGTGAGCCGTCGGTCGAACGCCTTTTGTAGGAGTCTCAAGACTGTTTGTCCTTCTGTGTTGTCTGGAAGATAAGCTTTTCTCTCTGTTCCCTCATAAGGCAGCCCTGGGTGGGGGTGTTCAGGCTTTCGTAAAGTAAATATACACTGTATGAGATTATATATACTAAAACTCGTATGATTTGTCATCTACTACTGGGAAAATCAATCATGAACTTATTTTTTAATGTAAACCTAGATTGTGTTTTGTCAATTGATCTTTTTCAAGCAATACTACTGATGTTTATCTGTGATACTGTATGCAAAGACTTACAGTATAATTGGTCATATACTCACCCCTTGAATTCCATCTGGAAAATGGTACGTTATTATTATAATTCCATGATTTTCGTATCCTGGCAAAGAGGAAAACTTCTCAATTTTACATTTCATTGTTCCGTTTTCAGGTTGGTTTCCTTTAACACTATTATGTCTGTGTTCTTTGAGTGTCAAGGGTGGTTCCCCTGATTGCCTCAGCTGATCCCAAGTCCTTGCTCTTTGCGAGCTGAAATCTTCAGATAAATGGTTATATGTCCTCTCAGACTCCGCCATGTTACTTCTTTTGTTAACATTTCCCGAGTTGCTCCTGAAGTGCGACGCATGCGCAGATTTGCAAACATCAATACGGATATTATTTTCAAAAGCATCAATGAGGGAAGATGTAATTTTCGTGTTATGGTTGACAAGATGTATCTCTTCAATACTGCAGGTATGTTCTCTTTCGAAAGCAAATTTTGAAAAAATGGAGAACCAGGCCTGGCAACATTTTTGGAGATCAGACATTTCCTTTTCAATAAAACCTAAATGAAAGTAAAAATATCATCGACATTAACCCTGTTCACGCACTTATCGATTTATATAAAAAAAAAAATAAAATTTGTTTTTTTCCCAAAAAATCACCAACCTGCTCCAATGAGCGGAATGGCAACTTTTTTCCAGGACCGAAAATTTATCTCATCAATCAAATTCCTAAGACAAGACTTGTACTCTTCCAAAGTGCGGTCCTGTGTAGAGGATAACTGATTAAGAACCAAATGCATCACATATTTAGCTCCAAGTGCTCCTCCCCTGCATTGGAATACATCACCTAATTTTGCCGTACGTTTTCCTCTTTTCATACTTTGAAAGTCGTTTTCATATTCTAAACCGCTAGCCTTTCTGACTGCCTCTGCCAAATACCCAGCACCTGATAAAAAACTGTCAGCGCTTATTACGATAGCATCTCCATGGAACTTCAAAATACTTCCAGTGTAAATCTTGACAATTAATCCATTACTAAACTGAAAACCATTCACGGGAACGTGGCCTTGTGTTGCGTCTGGAATTCTGATCAGCTTTACACTAGGTATTCCACTTTCTCTTGAGATGAATGGTCTAGATCTATTTACCTCGAGGAGATCAGTGTTTGCGTATTTTGCCATTCCCTTCGGAACATCCATACTGAATTTTTTAAGTTCCGGAGTTCTCTCTGAGCTTGATGGAGTAGTCCACTGAATATGTGGATACTTTTGCTTTATTGTGGCTATGTTAATCAAAGTTTTACTTTTTTCGAAGTTTTCAAAAGCTTCCCTTATGTTTTGTACCATGACAGGGTCTATATCAACAAAATGTATATCCCGAATCGAGCTCTTCAATCCATTATCTTTACTAAATTCGTGAACAGAAACAGCGTATACCTCAGCAGTCAGTTCTTTTGGTACTTCGAATCCACCTTCAATCAAAAGAATTAATAATCATAAACTATTACAGTATTGTAGAGTTTAGACTTCGGCTCAGGTGAGCTAAAAATTATAGATTGAAATCGAGCATTTCTGCTTTATATTCTTTAGGCTCTGTCCAAAACAAACAAAAAGAAACGCTTGTCCCTTTTATAGCTACTGTAGCTTAAAACTTTAGCATAAAGGATATCATGAATTTGGATAGGTTATCACTTAGGCTTTCGAGACTTGGTATTCATTTTGAATGAGTGAGATCACTTAATAGATTTAAATATGTGAATATCAATTTTTCGAATACAGCTGTAGGTGATGTAACAAAATTGCAACTTATACAAAATTTACACCTTACATTCAGTACCTGCACTAATGGCTGGAAAGGCAATAGACGTTGCTCTCTTTCTTTGAGCCATTTCGAGGGCATTTAAGATTGTCTGCTTTAAATCAGAAAGGCAGTCCATTTTGTTCGGGTACTTCTTCCATCTTGGCCCAATAACATGCAAAACTAACTGGAAGTCTAGATTGCCGGCTGATGTCATGGCTACCTGAGTAACTTTCAACTTTCCATATTTTGCGATATATGCTTTTGATTCCTCAGTTAGTGTTTGACCTGCAGCTTTTGCTATAACTGCTGCCACGCCTGCGCGATGACCTAAATCTTCACTTGCAGCATTCACTATAACATCTACATCAGCATTCAGGATAGAGTCACAATATACATAGACATTTGTTTCCTCTTTGGTTGTACAATGAAATTTTGAAAGCATTTTAATTTTCAGCTCAAGATCCCTGTAAGAAGTTTTTGTTTTTTCACTCTTCTGGGAGGAATTTGGGGCTGACTTAAAAATAAAATAATAATATTAAATCTTCTCTAAGTAAAGGTTCTTACATTGAAATATAAATATTTTTCATGTTATTAATATTGATTCCCAAATCTACCTTTCTGTAGTCTTCATTTGGATCTTCGATGCCTGTTTTGTGTTCTTGAAATTGCTTTTTGCGCAAAATCAAACTATCCATTACCACTGTACTAAATTCATTTTGATGATCATAACCGTAGTTTTGTGCATAGTTCTTGTCGCTGGGTGAGGCATATGAGATACCATTGTTAACGTTTGAGGCGCCTTTGGAAAGAGAATTTTTTATGAAGCTGATACTAGATAATTAACGACTGTTTAAAAATTAGATGTTCACACTACTGTACCTGTATCTAAGATAGGTGGAACCCAACATTCTCCTTCCGTTTTTTCAGCAACTGTAGATGAGTAAACAGATAAGTAAAATTGGGAAAAAAAATATTTCTAAGCTATCTCAAATATTTTTTTTAATAAATTGATAGCCAGGGAAGTCATTTTTTATTATTTATTTATTTTTTGTTTGTTTGTTATATTTGATTAAACAATGCACATATGCTTGATTTACCGTCGTTCCTACAAGAAAAATCTGTAACAATGTGTCCTCCATTTTCTCTGATGTGTTTTTCTTCGCAATTTTCGCATAAGGCCCTTTTGCAAACGATACAGTACCGTCTCACCCCTCTGCGGCACAGAGAACATTTTATGACGTCTTGGGCTGTGTTGGCCATTGTAGAACAATCCATGTAAAATGCCACCAAAATTAAAAGCTATCAAAGATAATACCAAATTATACAACTTACTTGTATTAAACCATGTATACCTATATGTATATATAGAAAATGTATATTATCATTTTTTTAAGTAGGACTGTCAAGGAATATTAGAGTACTCGACTACCATTCGATCATACCGATTAGGCATCGACTAAAATTTCTTTAAGTATCAGTCACATTATCAAGCGATGGGGTATACGATGAGAAACCGATGCGTTTTTTGATGAAAATGGCGTGGTTGCCGGCCGGACACCACTAGTGATCGGACGGTGACTGAGGCCATTTTGCGAATGGGTGGGGTCATCGGTAGGAAATAATTCGTAGTTCGATGCCTCACATCGCTCCTCATCAGCAACCCATCATTAACACATCTTTCAAGGATCGGCTGATGTATGGCCGAGCATCGTCCAATATCCGTTGAATCTGAGGTCATCGGAGGGTTGAGTAGTGTTCAACAGATAACGGCCGATCATCGGTCGATGTTCGAGGAAACATTGGCCCGTAATCGACCGATGTACGATCGATGTTCACCAACGTATGAGCCATGTAATATACATCAGCCGATTATCCTGGAACATCGTTTTATGATTAGCAATGCATCGCTGGGCCTTTGTAAGTCCGACCGGCAACCATGCCATTTTTATCATAAAACGCATTGGTTGCCCATCGTATACCCAGCGCTGAATAATGTGACTGATATTTTAAGGACTACAAGGCCGATGTGGACCGATGTTGGGGCATCGTTAACACCACGGATTACCACCGATTACCACCGGTCTACGGCTACCGGCCGGGAAATGTGACCTAGGCATTACTCGGTTATTCGTTAAAAATTTGCTACCTATTAAAAATTTTAAAACCAAGGCAATAAACTTGGATCCACCCAACTACTTAATTAAATATCAATGATCTTGTACGTAAAACTTGGGGATAAGGCTTGACTGTTTAAAGAAAATTTTTTATATGTCAATTAATGTCTGTTCGGAAAACATGCCTCCAAAAGTTTTGGTGTACATTAAAAGATGTTATAATGGGGAAAAACTTGATGTATATGAAATACGATCGATGCATCATATGCCGACACCGTCAAACATACTGATGACTAGAAATGAAACTTTCCAAAAGTAAATTTACCGCAAAAATGCATCTTCGCAAGCCAAGGGTTTCCGGTCCACTCTGCTCCCCACAAAGGAGAGCTTGCGAAGATGACAGAAATGATGAAAGGTATAGTCCAAAAAAATGCTGCTATCGCAAACATGTTCATGATGATTGCAAATGGAGAGGGCGTACAGAAATTGTTGAGTTTTGTAGATTCAAACTAGAGGTACTGTAAACAATGAGCTCACTAAATGATACCCCCGCCTCCCATATGAATATAATGGTTGTGTCCATGTTTTGCTCTGGAAAATCCAAAATATATGTCAGATCTAAAAGTATAATAGGGGGTGCACAGCATCTTCGCTAGCCAAGGGTTTCTGATACGCTACTCTCCTCATAAACCCTTGGCATACGGTGAAGTGAAAAGACGGGATTGATTTCGTCACGTGTTCTCGAATGTATCAAGTACGCACAGATTGCGTCATCGACAGAAATACAGACGCGTGTTTGAAAAAAATTAAATCAACGTTTTTTTTCAAGAATAATTGCGTTATGCTTATTTATTATTTATAGTACAAATCCAAACTTCTATATTGATTTTTAATCACATATTCAGAAGATATTGGATGACACCGTAGCTATTCATAGAATTACATGTTATCTTACGGATTGTTGTTTACTTGCGTTTTTCATTCCCGAGATAAAAGAGTCAAGAAGTATCCCGAACGCAAATAGCGTCATTTACAAAAAACAATTGCTGATTGGTCGACCGGGGTGTAATGAATCCCAATCAGAACTCGAGAAAAAAAAAACATCTTCTATCAACACCGTATGCCAAAGGTTCATGAGGAGAGTAGCGAATCAGAAACCCTTGGCTAGCGAAGATGGGTGCACAATAGCAATATGTAATAAAGATTCTGTGAAAGTTTCATTAAATTTCCTTCAGTGGTATGAGAGGAGTTGCGGATAAGAGATGGGTACCCCAAAGCGTAACAGACGGACCGACGGACATACCGATTACTATATACCCTCCCGCTTTTCAAGCGGGGGTATAACTAGAGGTGCTGTGAGTAATGAGCTCACTCAATGATACCCCCGCCTCCCATATGAATATAATGAGAGTGTCCATGTTTTGTTGTGGGAAACTCAAAATATGTCCGATCAAAAAGTAAAATAGGAGGTGCACAATGGCAATATGTAATAAATATTCTGTGAAAGTTTCATCAAATTTCATTCAGCGGTATGAGAGGAGTTGTGGATAAGAGATGTGTACCCCAAAGCGTAACAGACAAACGGACGGACGGACATGCCGATTACAATATACCCTCTTAATAATCATAAAGTTTCTTTCGACAATTCCATAAGATACATGTAGTTGTGAGAAATTGAGATGTAATTAATTTTTTAATAATAAAACCGTAATAATGTCCGAGAGATTCCGAGTAGAAAATCCAAACCGAGGCCAAAACGTATGAGAATCGTGTACAAAGCGTGTGAGAAATGTGTAGAAAGCGTTTTGTGCAGCCTTCCGTGTAAACCGTGCAGCCTTTCGTGCAAAGCATTTCGTGTAAACCGTTGTAGCGTTTCGTGTAAACCGTGCAGCGTTTCGTGCAAACCGTGTAGCGTTCGTGTACCGTTCGTTCAGCGAGCGTGTGGGGTAGTAGCATGTCTCAGAGTCTGTAACTTTCATAAAGAATGATTATGCAGTTGTTTCACAATGAACTGGTTGCCCGCGTGGCGCAGTGGTTATCTAGAGCGTCTGCTCTAGAGTCGCGAAGTAAGGAGTCAATCCTTACGTCGCGGGTTCGAATCCCGCTGTTGGACGTGAAGACCGGTCCTTCGGATGAGACCGTATACATCGAGGTCCCGTGTCGCAGTAGGTGCTGGCACGAAAAAGATCCCTTCCTCCTGAATGGCATTGAGTTCAGAGTGTAGGACAAAATTTGCAGCTCTCCAACGGCAAGAGGTGGCGTCTCCATATGAGTGAAATATTCTCGAGAGGGACGTTAAACAATAAACAATCAATCAATAACAATGAACTTGGGGCAGTCACGAGTAATTGAAGTAACTTATTGAGTCAATATCATGTAACTCTTTTACGATAGCTGTAGCACACAAAGAAATTAAGACTTATGAAAACTATATATAGAGTATATAGCTAAGATATGACAATTAAACTGCAAGAGAAAAACTGCACGATATAAGTGCCGGGAAAACAGAGGTTGTATCAATGTACAGTTTCGTTGTTTAAGTGGATGCCAAGGTCACGCAACTTTTATTTTTAGCTCAAACTTGTAAACAAC
This sequence comes from Saccostrea cuccullata, assembly GCF_032062105.1. Taxonomy (NCBI): domain Eukaryota; kingdom Metazoa; phylum Mollusca; class Bivalvia; order Ostreida; family Ostreidae; genus Saccostrea; species Saccostrea cuccullata. The sequence goes on from NW_026927928.1 coordinate 187,952, forward strand.
AGTCAACTTGGGCATGCTAAGGTGAGAAATATGTTCTAACAACTTTTTAAAAAGATTACGTACATCAAAATTTTTGGTCTACCTACATATATTCGTGGATAATTGAGACCATGGTAACTATGGAAACTTATTTAACTTTTCTGCGCACGTGTACAATAGGGAGGGAGAAGTACCAGCGTATTTTGCAATATTTTCGTTATGGGACATACTGAAATTATTTTTACTTTTTTTGTCTCTATAAAAGATTAAAAGTGGTGTGACCTTGACATACACGAAACAACGAAACGGTAGATACAACCTTTGTTTTTTCCGGCACTTATATTGTGTAGTCTTTTCTAGCAGTTTAATTTTTCATATCTTAACTATATACTCATAATTTTCGAAAGTCTTTCTTTGTATGCTACAGATATCTTAAAAGAAAGACGTACATGATTTTGACTCATTGTGTCCTTTTAAATATTTTTACTTTTATTTTTTTTCCGTCAAAATAGAATTTTTTTTTTTGGTTTTGAAATTTGTAATTTTCTGAAACCTAATACTTTTAGGAATTAAACAAAATTAACACGGGTTATGCATAAATTCTACATTTGTCAATTTTCCTCTTTGTGTGTCACGATGTCTCTTTAAATGACCTTTCTTTCTCAAGCAGTCGCTTGATATACAATTAGACAAAATTCCTAACGCACCACTTGTTAATTCTTCTTTGTGGATTGAACATTTGCCGGATCTGTGCTAGTGTATATAATATACCATTATTTCCAAAACAGTGGGATTGACAAATTTCTTTGTACTGTAGATTCCTTATTTTTTGCGAGTACTTATGATGGCGAATTGGCTCTTCAACCTCAAAGCGCGAGAATAATAATTCGCGAATGAACGGTTGATCAGGAGATTTTACATATATTTCAGCACCATAGAAATAAAAGCGAGAAATTTTATTTCGCGCGTAGTGCTTCTCGCGAAACTACGCGATAATTAATTCCACGCGTATAATTAGGAATCTACAGTATCTTGAAAAGACCTTTGAATGACCTTCATGTCCGAAAAGCAATTTCCAAAAAATCAAAAAAGCAGCTGTACACTGCGCACCTTTATTGCCCAGATATGAAATTCTTAATCACTATAGGTGGTTTGTGAGGTTGCGACAGGAGCATTCCCCTGGTTATAAATCAAATAACTAACAGGCATTGACTCTCATATAGCCAAGTAATCATCCGTTGCCTTAATGTCAATACCAAATCCACCCAACTTCCGGTTGACCTAGTTTTGTAGAACGATTTTCAAGGTATTGTATGCGTGAAAAGAAGAAAACACTTGCTGTGGCCTTCAACGCGACGTTTAGATATATCGACGACGTATTGTCAATTAATAATGGTAATTTCCATTCCTACGTCGATACGATATATCCTGGTGAGCTTGAGATTAAAGATACCACAGAGTCTGACACTTGTCACACTTCTGTTTCATACTTGGATATTTTACTTGAAAAAGACACTAATGGTAATCTAACAACCAAGCTATATGATAAACGTGATGACTTTAACTTTTCTATCGTCAACTTCCCTTACTTATGCAGCAATATACCTTCATCACCTGCATACGGAGTATATATATCTCAGTTGATTCGATACACAAGAGCATGCTCTACGTATGAACAATTTCTAAAACGAGGTAAATTATTGACAAGCAAGTTGATGAAACAAGAATATCATCAGTCTCGTTTAAAGTCATCATTTCGTAAGTTCTATGGTCGATACAATGACCTTGTCAGCAAATACAATTTATCATTGAGTCAAATGCTGACTAACGTTTTTCATACCAATTGTTAGTCCATTATTTATACACTGAATTGACGACGGATTTTTTCCGTTATTTCCTGATTATGACAACGAGCACACGGCGGGTGTGACCGGTCGGCAGGGGATGCTCACTCCTCACTGGCACCGGATCCCACTTCTGTTGTTTCGGGGTCCGTGTTTGCTCTGCTCTTATTTTGTTTTGTTTTATGGACTTTGAGATTGAATACTGTTCGTTATCTCCATATCCTTCATGCTGCTAACTTAAAGCCGTGGCTATCTGAAGTAAACAGTTTTATGTTTAATAATATAGTTACAACAAATTATGATGGGTGAAATTCATAAGCATTTTATTGTTTTCATTTTTTTACAAGTTTCACTAAAGGATCTCCCCTGCAGACGCTATACTGTCTGCTTTAGCACGCTCTTGTTGTGCCAAACGCCGCATAAGGTGTAACTTTTTTTCTGAGCTTTTAATTAGTACAAATGTAAAAAACACAAATACAATGAAAAATTTGAATTTATTTTCTTCAAAAATGGAATAGACACGATTTTATTGTTTTCTATGAATTGGTCACATTTCAGTAAACATTAATGTTATTTATGAGGTTTCACATTAATATGCCTTATTTTTTGTTAAGGTAATATATTTATATATCAATACATAAACACGTAAAATTGTCTTAGGTGATGCGTTAGCAATTTTGTCCAGTGTATAAATCTTTATTGCAAGCTCTCTTTGCTTTTATGAGATACGCTTTTAAATGCTGTTAACCAGTCACAGGTCACTAAAAGACACATTCCAATTTGCTTCAGGTAATCAATAACGGGTACATGTACTATATATATGTAGCGCTATGAAAAAAATGTTTTGTAAATATTATATTTGAAATCAAAAACAATCGACACATGTACTTGTATTAACTATAATACTACGCATTATTCAGATTGCTTTTACTACCTTAGACATTGAAGAAAATGTATGTTAAAGACAAATAGTGAAAATAACATGAAAAATCACTTCAGATTTCAACGAATATTCGACTAAAGCCTCCGACTATTCGACTAAGTTGTCCAAATAAAATTGACATGCCTACAAAGTGAGTTCGAGAGTATAGGTATATTCAACTTACCTTGTAAAATCTAGAAAAATAATCTCTACTTTCTGTTCAATCATCGCAGATCATCTGATTTATTGTTTGAGCGGAATTTAAAAAAACCTTTAATATAGAGCAGCAGTCGATTGGGACATTTTCCAAAAATCATACGCAGACTTGTCGATCGTTACTCTCTCATACACGTACGATCTTCCATGCAGAGTTGTCATTCGTTACTCTCTACGCCTAGCTGCATTTTTGACATCATGAGTATGGGCATTCAAGGTCACCTGAGCATCATGTAACAACTTTAAATCAATTGAATTTGGTTTTTGGTTTAAACTAGAGGCCATAACATTGAAAATTTTGAAAGAGATACCAATTAAGAATTAATGCATTGGTTTTTTTTTCTCAATATAATCAATAGAGTCCCATCCTAACACAGAACCCCTGAACCTGGGAGCCAAGAAATTCACAATTTTAGAAGAGACACTCTTGATCATCAAAAAATTACATGCAGTTAATTTGTTCGAATACTAAAGAACAGAGAAGAAGATTTTCAAAGAAATATTGCACTTTCAATATTTAATATACCGGTATATAGCCCCATCTTAACACCAGAACTCCTGAACCTGGGGGCCAAGACATTCACAAATTTGGAAGAGAGACCCTTTCCTAATTTGATAGGGATTTATTTTAAGCTCACCTAAGCTGAAAGCTCAAGTCAGTTTTTCCAATCACATCTTGTCCATTACAAAGCTATAAGAGCAAGGGTGCCTCTTCCATTTTCATGGCGGGCCATAAAAATAAGAAATTATAACATATCAGGGTTTCCAGTGACGCTATCTTTTAAATGGCATATAGGTCTCCTAACTTTTCAGCTAAATCCGTGTTGCCGATATTAAAGGATGTCTTTGACTATAGTTACAACTAGAGGTACTGTGAGCAACGAGCTCACCAAATGATACCCCACCTCCCAAATGATTATAATATCAAAGTCCCTGTTCCGCTCTTGGAGACCCGACATAAGAGTCAGATCAAAAAGTAAAATAGGAGGTGCACAATTGCACTATGTAATAAGAATCTTTGAAATTGTCATTAAATTTTATTCAGTGATATAGGAGGAGTTGCGGATAAGAGATGGGTACCCCAAAGCGTAACAGACGGACGGACATACCGATTACTATATTCCCTCCCGCTTTTCAAGCCACGGTATAATTACGAAGGTTGGTCCAAAAGTTTGTGGAATTCTTTCTAAAATTGTATCGCATAGGCATCAGAACCGGGGGGAGGGGGGATTTGAAAATATTGACTTAGTATTGGCATTGATCATAGCGGCGTAGGTTTAGCCCCCCCCCCCCCCACACACACAGAGACACGTTGTAGTATATGGTAAAAATCCTGAAAGTGGTATTGTTTGGGGAAAAAGTTTGTACTGAAAGAAGTTTGAACCCCGAAATTGGATTTTCGTGCGTGGACAATGGACATTTTTTTGCTTGTCAGGTTTTTTTTTTGTAGGTCTAAAAAATTCTCTTACACTAAATTCACTTACACTTAGCCCCCCCCCCTTTTCAATTTGCTTCCGACGCCAAGGTATCGTGATTTAATAAAAGCAAACAATAGGCATGCAACAATACTGGGAAATTTCACCAAGTTCCAATCACCAACTAGAGGTACTGTGAGCAATAAGCTCACTAAATGGCAACCCCTTTCTTCTGCCTCCCATTTGAATATAATGTCAGTGCCCATGTTTTGCTATCATGGGAAACCCCAAATATGCGTCGGATCAAAATGTAAAATAGGACGTGCACAATGGCAATATGTAATAAAGATTATGTGGAAGTTTCATAAAATTTCATTCAGTGGTATGAGAGGAGTTTCGGATAAGAGATGAATGAAAATTCTTTAAAATTCTTCTCAAGAATAGCAAAGTCATGAATTATCATATTTATATGGAAGCATCCTCAGGTACTGTAGATTTAAGTTTGTTCAAGTCATGACCCCTGAGGGTAAGGCGGGGCCACAATGGCCGATCAAAGTTTTATATAGAAATATATAGGAAAATTCTGGAAAAATCTTTTTCTCAAGAATAGCAAAGCCATGAATGATCATATTTTTATAGAAGCATTCTCAGGTAGTGGACATTCTATTTTCTTCAAATCATGACCCCTGGGGGTATGGCACGGCCACAACATGGAATCCAAGTTTTTACATAGAAACATATAGAAAAAATCTTGAAAAATCTTCTTTTCAAAAATAGCCAAGCCATGTTTAGTCCTATTCATATGGAAGCATTCTCAGGTAGTGTAGATTCAATTTTGTTCAAGTCATGACACCTAGGGTAGGGCGGGGCCACAGTGTTAGTTCAAATGCAAAGGGCAATAAAACCAGAGGTAGTCAAAAAAATATGCAAGCATTCTTAGTTAGTGTAGATTCAAGTTTGTTCAAATCAGACCCTTTCCGTTTTAAGGATTGGTTGGGACCACTAGTGGGTTTAAACTTTTCAATAATAAACTGATTTCTGCTTTTTTTTCCCTAGCCACATTGCTCAGGTGAGCGATGTGGCCCATGGGCTCTTGTTTTATTTTTTTGTAAATACTTTGCTCAAGCGGTCGAGGGGACATTTTAGTCCCATATTCTGTCGAAAGTTGTTTTTGATGTATTTTAAAGAAGATAAAATTTAACTACATGTATTTTGGAGTCAAAAATTACTAGTACATTTGGAATTAAAATGAACTGGTGACAATTATGAAAGACCTGCTTAAAAAAATAGTGCGAATACGTCAAAGTTCAGTCTGGCAAGAATCAATAGGTCATAGGCACTATCTTTATAATTTGAAGAATGGTAAATTTTCTCCTGGCAGACGATTGGGATTTAATGTCCCTAGCTTTAGCTAAATGGAAAACCATTAAAAAGGGCATTAAATGTCAAAATAAATATTGGTTGATCATAATTTTTCGTATTTAATTTAATAGGCACTCTGAACAAAAAAAAAGATACAATGTACATTTTATTGACATATATATCAAAGGGATTGGACACAAGTTCCAAAAACATAGATAGTCCTTTCCCATAATACAACAATACAACATTCAGTGCTTACTCAGTCAAGAAAGAAATTTTCAACTTAAAGTTGAAAATTTTGAAATCATTTATCCACATAACAGAATATGTCTTATTTCACAATCCGCCTCCTTTATTCAGTCACTCCTTTCGCTGCCAGTTCTAATTATACCTGCTTTAGATAAGTGGGATCTGGATATCCATGCCTATAAAATAAATAATATACTTTGTTAAAACCATGAATAAAAATGAAATAAGTAACATTTTCAGCTAAAAGTATGAAAGCGCCTTTCACGCACGTTTTCTTGTTTTCATCAATGTGGAGATAACGAACAGTATTCGAACTCAAAACTCCATGAAACATTACCAACGGGATATTTGATTATGGTAAAATTCTCTGTCATTCTTGGTCTTTTAGTAAGGCGTGGCATTCTCGACCCTACGTAATCTCTCAAAAAACGACATATATTCTCATTGGTTAAGAAATTTATAACATCAACAACTTTCAGTTGTTATTGAAAACGATGGGATGATTAAAGCCCATCTCTTTGCCATACGAAACGCTATCACTGGATCCTCGCTACACTCGTTAACATTCACCCAAATTGCTATGTATCACATGTATAATTCAACAGAGAATAAAAAGCTGTGTAAATTTCAATGCTAATTATGCAACTTCGAGAATACCAGGCCTTACTGAAAGCCCACGAATAACAGAGAATCTTAAAATTTAGAGGAGGCCCGCCCCTCCTTTTGTTTCCAAAATATACATAAGATTAAAGAAATCAATTTTGGTGTGGTTGTTGGCCACTACCGGCCCCAATCCAAAACTGCCTCCCCTTTTTCAAGATTCCTGGATCTGCCACTGGACATGTGCTGCAAATAATTAACATTTCAATGGGAAAAAAAGGATCCTTATATGAACCATGCCCTATCCTAATATACTTATGAATTATAATTATTATTTTAAAATGCTGGAACACTGTAAATACTTGTATCTCGAATTGATCATATGCTTATGAGAAAATCAAAGAAACTGAATGGTATTCAAGTTCTTTGATTTTCTCCTAAGCATACTCAGTTGTATAAAAGTTCTGTATATAATAATTGTTGGCAATTTTTTTTATCAACGCATTGGATAATAAGGAAAGGGAAGTGAAAGATACATGTATAAAAATCAACATCAAGAATTCTAGATATCTTTTGTTGATATACCAGCATTTTCAATCATAAAGCGAAGTAGAATATTTCAATCTAAATTTTGGATAAATCGACTTGTCGAAAAGGTTAATGTTGGGTTTTTATGCTCTCCCCTTCCAATTTTTAAGAAAAGCTGTTTTCAACTAAAGAAATCTTTCTATATTAATCTAAATGTGCTTGAATAAACAAGAATAAACAACAAAGAAAATGACGAACGCTTGAGCTCCTGTGTTTCGTTGGGTTTTGTGCTGGATGCCATTCCAGATGATGACATTGTTCTTTCCTGTGGTTAAAGAAGACCCAATGGTAAAGGTGAGCCGTCGATCGAACGCCTTTTTAAGGAGTCTCAAGACTGTTTGTCCTTCTGTGTTGTCTGGAAGATAGGCTTTTCTCTTAGTTCCTTCATAAGGCTGTCTTGGGTTGGGGTGTTCAAGCTTTCGTAAAGTAAATGCACACAGTATAAGTTTGAATATACTTAAACTCATACGACGTTAAGATTTCTTTTTAATATCTGATACCCTTTTGTCAGGATTGGAAAAGTAGTGCTCTATAGATGCTAGTCATAGATCATACCACTCCATAATATCCTTGTCTATAGCTTTTAATGACTTTAAGAAAGGTAGGGACATATGGAAGTTTAATAATTCTTTACTTCATGATGAAAATTATTTAGATTGTATTAAAAATGTAATTTTAGAGGTTAAGAAACAGTATGCAATCGCAGTGTATAACTTTGACAACATAGATAATATTCCAGATGCCATTTTTATTTCATTGTTAATGATCAGCTACTTTTAGAAAAGCAAAAACAACGAGAAGGATTTAATAGAAAGTATTAAATTATTAGAAGAAAATGTGTGTGAAAGTAATATTGATTAATTATATAGTAAAAAGCAAGATTTGGAGAACATTAGAAAACATAAACTGCAAGGTACTTATATCAGTAGTAGAGCAAAATGGGTTGAAGAAGGCGAAAAACCATCACACTACTTTTGTGCATTAGAATCTAGAAACTTTACTAGTAAGATCATACCTAGATTGGAGGATAATAATAGTAATGCTACTTATGACCAATCAGAAATCTTAAAGGAAGGAAAATTATTTTATGAACAACTATATAAAAACAGTACAGTTAACCCAATCTACTGATCAATGAGTTAAATAATGAAGAAATACCAAAGCTTTCTAGTAAAGAGACAGAATCTATAGAAGATGAAATTACTTTGGAAAAAGCCTCAGAAACACTCTACAAAATGAAACCTAATAAATGTCCAGGGTCTGATGGTTTTCTGCTGAATTTTTCAAGATGTTTTGGAAATATATTGGTCCCTTTGTAGTTAGATCTATAAACTAAAGAGATAAGAGTGGAAGTTTCTCTATTAAACAAGGACATGGTATTATTACACTTTTACCAAAAGATGATAAGCCAAGACAATATACTTAAAGAATTGGAGACCAATAACTTTGTTAAATACTATACTATAAAATTGCATCGGGCACTATAGCAAATAGATTAAAAAGATACCTTGACAAAATTATTAACGAAGATCATACAGGTTTTATCTCTAATAGATATATAGGTGAAAATACAAGGTGAATTTATGATATGATGCATTATACGGAAGAAGAAAATATACCTGGGTTATTATTACTTATTGATTTTGAAAAAGCCTTTGATACTTTGTCCTGGAATTTTATTCAAGGACCACTTAAATTTTTTAACTTTGGCCCCTCAATTAAGAATTGGGTGTCACTTTTTAATACGGATATTACATCTGCAATAAATCAAGGTGGTTATCTCTCTGGTAGAATTAACATCCAGCGGGGTTGCAGACAAGGAGACCCATTGTCCCCTTATATATTCATTATAAGTGCGGAAATATTAGCAATCCAAATTAGATTAAACAAAAATATTAAAGGAATAACTGTGAACAATGTTGAAAAAAAGATTTCTCAATTAGCTGATGACACTTCTCTTATTCTTGATGGTAGTAAAGAATCCCTTAAAAACATTAAACAAGAGGCCCAGGGGCCACAGCGCTCACCTGAGCACATCGGCTAGAAAAAAAGCACATATCAGATCAGAAAGTTTACTGGGGGGCGTGAATTTTAACCCCCCAAGGGGTCATGATTTGAAAAAAATTAGAATCTACACTACCTGAGGATGATTCCATTTAAATAGAAAAATATCACTAATCATGGCTTTGAAGTACTTGAAAAGATTTTAAAAGGTTTCCCTATATATCCCTATGTAAAATTTTGGTCGGCCATTTTGGACCCACCCTAGCCCCAGGGGTCATGATTTGAACAAACTTAAATCTACACTACCTGAGGATGATTCCACATGGGTTTCATCTTTCCTGGCCCAGTGGTTCTTGAGAAGAAGATTTTTAAAGATTTTTCATATATATTCCTATGTAAAACTTTGGTCGGCCATTTTGGCCCCACCCTAGCCCCGGGGGTCATGATTTGTACAAACTTAAATCTACACTACCTAAGGATGATTCCACATGAGTTTCATCTTTCCTGGCCCAAAGGTTCTTGAGAAGAAGATTTTTAAAGATTTTTCCTATATATACCTATGTTAAACTTTGGTCGGCCATTTTGGCCCCACCCTAGCCCCGGGGGTCATGATTTGAACAAACTTGAATCTACACAACCTGAGGATGATTCCATATGAGTTTTATCTTTCCTGGCCCAGTGGTTCTTGAGAAGAAGATTTTTTTTAAAATGCCATTAATTTTTCTCTAATTCATATTTATCTCCCCTTGGAAAAGGGCGTGGCCCTTCATTTGAACAAACTTGAATCCCCTTTACCCAAGGATACTTTGTAGCAAGTTTGGTTGAAATTGGCCCAGTGGTTCTTAAGAAGAAGATGAAAATGTGAAAAGTTTACAACGACAACGACTACGACGACAACGACAACAACGACAGACAACGGACAAATTTTGATCAGAAAAGCTCACTTGAGCCTTCAGCTCAGGTGAGCTAAAAACTAAAGAGTTTTTTCCCCAGAAATGTCTGTGTTACACATTAATTATGTCAAAACTCTTAAAGTATGGATGGGCTCCAAAAAGTTTAGCAATGAAATATTACTGCCAAATTACAATCTTAACTGAGGAACTACTAGATTTACTCTTCTAGGAATACATTTTGATGTGTAGTTGGATAAGTTACTACATTTAAATTATGATCCCAAGCTAGTACAGGTTAAATCAATACTTAAACAATCGGTGAAAAGGTACCTAACTCCAATTGGGAAAATTAGTCGTTAAGACATTAGTTTTACCTTTACTAAATCACATTTTAATGTCAATACCAAATCCCACTGAATCATACTGCAAAGAATTAGAAAAAAATATTCTTCTCATTTCTCTGGAATAATTCAATTCATAGGGTTAAAAAAGATGTTATTGTTAAAATTATGAAGATGGGGGATTGAAAATGTTAAACCTTAAGTCTTTAATATCTTCTATGAAATTATTTTGGATAAGACAGCTCATTTTTACAAATAGGGGTATGGAACATCTCATCCCAAATTTGAACTTAGACAAATTTTTAAACTGTGGAATTGATTGTGTCACAACCTTTCTGAAAATTTTGAAAAATAAATTTTGGATAGACGTTTTCAAATCCTGGATAACAATACAATATCATTAGATAGCGTCTGAGGTTGCTGGTGACTCACCTTTGTTTTATAACCCAATGCTTCGTTTTGGGGGGAACCTTTCTCTAATAAACAACATGAGACGAGTTAATGATATCATAAATGAAGATGGTTCTTTTTCAAGTTTTGAATCTTTTTGTACTTATCCCATGATTAAGATGATTTTTTTTTAGAATATAGTAGTATTATTCATGCTATTTAGTCTTGGATTAAAAATTCTGGCCTTGACATACCTATCAAAAAGCTAGAAAAACCCATTAGTTATGAGAAATATTTATAAGTTGATAAAATGTCACAAATCCAAATGTTTTTATGAAATTCTTAATCAACTCTTCTGTGTCAACAGGTAAAACAAAGTGGAGTAAGATTTAACAGATCGACAATAAGGAATGGAAAAAAAATCCACAAAGTACCCTTCAGAGTGACAAAAGACTGTAAACTCCAATGGTTTCAGTATAGAATTATAAACAGAATTTTAGCAACAAATTTATTTTTATTCAAAATTAACAAAAATGACTCTAAGTACTGCAATTTTTGTCACGGAAGAAGAAACAATAGAACACCTTTTATGCGAATTAATGTGAATATACACAATTATTTCAAGAAGAATTTGTACTTTTTCTTGAAGATAAGTCTGGTCTAGTCATCAATATTACGAAAAAATCTTTTATTTTAGGTTACATTGAGAATTATACTGATATTCAAAATACTTTTATCCTTTGGCTGAAATATTATGTTTACACATCAAGATGTACTAAGAAACCTTTGAATTTATGTGCTGCAATATCACAAATGAAGTTTTATTATGAAACACACAAATTTATCTCTTATAGAAAGAGTGGAAAAGAAAAATTTGATGCGCAGTGGAACAGATGGAACCAACTTTTTTCTTAACTCTCTCCCTCTCCTTTCTCTCTCTTCTCTCTCTCTCCTATCTCTCTCTCCGTTATCCCTCTTTCTATTAAAAAACACATCATGTATTAATATAGTTATGGACTCTTTTGGTGTTGAATATGGTTTGTTATTCACCAGAAAAATATTCATATTGACCGAGGCGAAGCCGAGGTCAATATGGATATTTTGCTGGTGAATAACAAACCATATTCAACACCAAGAGAGTCCATAATTGTTTTATAATATAGTCCGAATTTGGATATTTAGGTCTAAAACATCGAAGGCTTATGGTGACACCATTTTCATTATAACAAACTTCCGTCGTTGAAAAAAAATGTCCAGATTGCAGTTTGTCACTTCCGTGTTTTTCTATCCGCGAGTTTTGCTGTTTAAGACATCCAAATGTTTAAAATTAATCCTACAATAGGTTTGTATGATATATTTCCAGCTCAGATACGTAGCTCGCTGCGGCCGTTGCAACCATTGTTTACAACGTTGTTTGAGGTGTTGATTGTGACGTCACAATGCCGCTGCACGCGCAATGACCCTCCGGTGAATACGGCCGCAAATCCAGTGAATATGTAGTGTTATGAACTGTTTGCGCTTGTATAGATTATATAGGGAATATAAATAGACTATATAATAATTCAATTTATAATATTGTAAAAGAGATGTGAATAAAAAAAACTCATATGATCTGTCATCTAATACTGGGAAAATCAATCATGAACTATTTTTTTAACGTGAACCTAGATAGCGTTTTGCCAATTAATCTTTTTAAGCAATACTACTGATGTTTATCTGTGATACCGCAATTTCCCAGCAAAGACATACAGTATTATTGGTTATATACTCAACCCTTGGATTCCATCTGGAAAGTGGTACCTTATTATTATACTCCCATGGTTCTCGTATCCTGGCAAAGAGAAAAGCTTAGTTTTACATTTCATTGTTCCGTTTTCAGGTTGGTTTCCTTTAACACTATTACGTCTGTGTTCTTTGAGTGTCAAGGGTGGTTCCCCTGATTGCCACAGCTGATCCCAAGTCCTTGCTCTTTGCAAGCTGAAATCTTCAGATAAATGGTTATATGTCCTCTCAGACTCCGCCATGCTACTTCTTTTGTTAAAATTTCCCGATTTGCTCCTGAAGAGCGACGCATGCGCAGATTTGAAAACATCAGAACAGCTATTATTTTCAAAAGCATCAATCAGGGAAGATGTAACTTTCGTGTTATGGTTGACAAGATGTATCTCTTCAATATGACAGGTATCTTGTCTTTCAAAAGCAAATTTTGAAAAAACGTAGAACCAGGCCTGGCAACATTTTTGGAGACCAGACTTATCCTTTTCGATAAAACCTGAATGAAAGAAAAGAATATCATCGACATTAACCCTGTTCACACAATCACCATTTCATTAAGATAAATGTAAATTTAAAAAAAAACATTTTTTTTTTTCAATAAAATCACCAACCTCCTCCAATTAGCGGAATTGCGACTTTTTTCCAGAGCCGAATATTTATTTCATCAATCAGTTTCCCAAGATGAAACTTGTACTCCTCCAATATGCGATCCTCTGTAGTATATAACTGATTAAGAACCAAATGCGTCACATATTTAGCTCCAAGTGCACCTCCCTTGCAGTGGAAGATATCACCTAATTTGGCCGTGCGTTTTCCTCTTATCATTATTTCAAAATCTTTTTCATATTCTTGACCTCCGGCCTTTCTGACTGCCTCTTTCAAGAATCCAGCACGTGACAAAAGATTGTCAACTCTTATAACGATACCATCTCCATGGAACTTCACTATACTTCCGGTGTAAATCTTGACAATTAATCCATTACTAAACTGAAAACCTTTCACACAAATGTGGCCTAGTGTTGTGTCTGGAAGTCTTACCAGCTTTGCACTAGGTATTCCTCTTTCTGTTGAGATGAATGGCCTATTTACCTCGGGAAGATCAACTTGTTTGTATTTTGCCGTTTCTTTCGGAACATCCATACTGATTTTTTTAAGTTCCAGAGTTTTCTCTGAGCTTGATGGAGTAATCCACTGAATATGCGGATACTTTTGCTTTATTGTGGCCATGTTAATTAAAGTTTTACTTTTTTCGAAGTCTTCAAAAGCTTCTCTTATGTTTTGTACCATGACAGGGTCTATATCAACAAAATGTATATCCCGTATCGAGCTTTTCAATCCATTATCTTTACTAAATTCGTGAACAGAAACAGCGTATATCTCTGCAGTCAGTTCTTTTGGGGCTTCGAATTCACCTTCAATCAAAAGAATTAATAATCATAAAATATTACAGTGTTGTAGAGTTTAGCTCAGGTGAGCTAAAATTTATAAAATAAAATCGAGCATTGCTGCTTTGTATTCTTGAGGGTCTGTCCAAAACACACAAAAAGAAACGCATGTCCCTTATATACTTTTGTAGCTTAAAACTTTAACATAAAAGATATCATGAATTTGAATAAGTTATCACTTAGGCCTACTAGACTTGGTATTCAGTTTGAATGAAGAATATCACCTAATAGATTCAAATTTGTATCAATTTTTCGAATAGGTGATATAACAAAATTGCAACTAAAACAAAAAAAGCACCTCACATTCAATACCTGCACTAATGGCTGAAAAGGCAATAGACGTTGCTCTCTTTCTTTGAGCCATTTCAAGGGCATTTAAGATTGTCTGCTTTAAATCAGAAAGGCAGTCCATTTTGTTCGGGTACTTCTTCCATCTTGGTCCAATAACATGCAAAACGAACTTAAAGTCCAGCTTGCCGGCTGATGTCATGGCTACTTGAGTGACCTTCAACTTTCCATATTTTGCGATATATGCTTTCGATTCCTCTGTTAGTGTTTGACCTGCAGCTTTTGCTATAACTGCTGCCACGCCTGCGCGATGACCTAAATCCTCACTAGCAGCATTCACTATAACATCTACATCAGCATTCAGGATAGATTCACAATATACCTAGACGTTTGTTTCCTCTTTGGTGGTACAATGAAATTTTGAAAGCATTTTAATTTTCCTCTCAAGTTCCCTGTGAGAAGAAATTGTTTTTTCACTTCTCTCAGTATGGGGGGAATTTGGGGCTGACTTGAATAAAAATTATAGTAATAAAATTAAATCTTCTTTAAGTATAGGTTTTTACATTGAAATATAAATATTTTTCATGTTGATCTACCTTTCTACGGTCATCATTGGGATCTTCGATGCCAGTTTTGTGTTCTTGAAATTGCTCTTCGCGCAAAATCAAACTATCCTTTACCACTGTACTACATTCATTTTGTTGATCATCACAGTCTTTTTGTGCATAGTTCTTGTCGCTGGGTGAGGCATCTGAGATAACATTGTTAACTTTTGAGGCGCCTTTCAAAAGAGGAAATTTTCTATGAAGCAGATATACTAGATAATTAACGATTTTTTAAAAATATAATTAGATGTTCACACTACCTGTATCTAAGATAGGTGGAACCCAAGATTCTCCTTCCGTTTTTTCAGCAACTGTAAATGAGTAAACAGATAAGTAAAATTGGTAAGAAAATATGTCTAGAAGCTATCTCAAATATTTTTTTTTAAATAAATTGATAGCAAGGTTATTAATTCTTTTTTTAATTTCTATTTATTTATTTATTGTTATATTTTACTATACAATGCACATACATATATGCTTGATTTACCATCATTCCTACTAGAATAATCTGTAACAAAGTGTTCTCCATTTTCTCTTATGTGTTTTTCTTCGCAATTTTCGCATAAAGCCCTTTTGCAAACGATACAGTACCGTCTCACCCCTCCACGACACAGCAAACATTTTATGACGTCTTGGGCTGTGTTGGCCATTGTAGAACAATCTATGCGGAAATGCCACCAAAATTATGAGCTATCAAAGATAAGATTGTACAACTTACTTGCATTTATACATATATATCTATATATACATGATAATGTATATATAGAAAAATATATAATTGTGATATCATTTCTTTGAAGTACAACGTCGCAAACCACGGGTTTTGAGTCCGCAAAAGAGAATCGATGTAAATCACTCGTGGGTTACCGACGATGTTTGAAGTAGGCCTGTCAAGGAATATTCGAGTACTCGATTATCGTTCGTTCATACCGACTAGGCATCGACTTTCTTTACTCGGTTATTCGTTAAAAATTTGCTACCTATTAGAAATTTTAAAAATCTCGGCAATAAACTTGGATCCAGCCAACTATTTCATTAACAGATCAATGATGTCATGTGTAAAACTCGGGGGTAGGGCTTGACTATTTAAAGAAAATTATTTATATGTTTATCAATGTATGTCCTGCAAACATACCTCCAAAAGTTTTAGTATATTTAAAAAGATGTCATAATGGAAGGAAAAAACTTGCTGTACATGACACACGATCGATGCATCATATGCCAACTCCGTCAAACATACTCATGACTTGAAGTGAAACTTTTCAAAAGTAAATTTACCGCAAAATTGCATCTTCGCAAGCCAAGGGTTTCCGGTCCTCCTCCCCACAAAGGAGAGCTTGTGAAGATGACAAAAATGATGAAGTGCATTGTCGGAAAAAATTCTGCTATCAAAAACATGATTGCTGTTCCAAATGGAGATGGTGTTCAGAAATTGTTGAGTTTTGTAGATTCAAATAATAATGTTTCAACCTACAATTCCATAAGACAACTTTTTAAAAAGAATGATTAAACAGTTGTTTCAAAATGAATTGGGGGGAGGGGGGTAGGGGGGGGGGTCACGAGTAATTAAAGTAACACAATAAGTCAAAATCATGTCTTTCTTTTACAATATCTGTAGCATACAAAGAAAGACTTATGAAAACTATATATAGAGTATATAGCTAAGATATGTAAGGAAAAAATGTACAATATAATTCCCGGAATGTTCTAACAACGTTTTAAAAAAGATCGCATTAAAATTTTTGGTCAACTTACATTAATCATTCCTGGGTACTTGAGACCATGGTAAATATGGAAACTGAATCAACTTTTCTGCGCATGCGCACAATAGGGAGGGGGAGAAGTATTGAGCAATATTTTCGTTATTGGGCATACTGAAATTTAAATATTTTTACTTTTCTTTTTTTTCCATAAAAATAGAATTTTTGGGGTTCTGAAACCTGTAATTTTCTGAAAAGTAATACTTTAAGGAATTGAAAAAAAAATTCACACTGGTCATGCAAAAATTCTATACTCAACAAAAAAGAAACGCATATTGTTTAACTCATAAAGAAATTTTAAAGAAGTTTATGGAACAACTATATCTTTTATCATTGGATACCTGTGACCTATTTAAAGTACATCATGGGCTTTTAAACCCCAATTGTTGAATTATTTCCCTTGATTAATCATGTTTATGAAAATAGTGTTTGTGCATATCTTGTTTCTATTTTGTAAATTTTGGATTTAGGAAACAATAAACACTCCTATCAAACCCATATTTTTGCTTTGATTGCAATGTTGATGAAATTTTGGATACCACAATCTAACAGACAGGAGCCGCAACTGGGAGTATCAACTGCATTTGATGTACATCAATCTTTGCAGCAGTTAAACCTCCCCATCAGCAATACGAATGACAGACCAAGAATTGCTGTACCACAAACTGCTGAATCGTCCTTCAGCACAGAACTCAGAACTGCTGTACAAACTGCTGAAATCACCATATAGTGCACAAATTGTTTGCAAGAGACTGAGAGGAGCTGTGGTATTCGTACATGACGTCCGTACAGTGGCAATCCACTAGCGCTGAGAGGTGGCAAAGGACATATGGATTGGTTAAGGAGTATGCCTCTTGAATTTGGAGGCGACGTCTATGACATCAACTTAACTTGTCAATTTGGAACATAGGACATGTTTGATTTTTATCACAACACACTCTAAAATCACTTTTAAAAATTAAGGTTTAAACTGAAAACTTTGTTATCATGTTTAATCTGAATATGCGTTTCTTTTTTTGTTGAGTATACGTATACATTTCCCACTTTGTTCGTTTTGTTGTCTCTTTTTAAAATGACCTTTCTTTCTCAAGAATTCGTTTTAAGATTGCATTGATATATAAATTTATCACAAGCTCTCTTTACTTTTTGAGATAAGATTTTACTGTTAACCAGTCACAGTTCACTACATATAACAACCCTTACCGCAAATATTGCTTTGCTGCAAATATTTGCTGCTAATCTGCCCATGCAGTATTCCCTCTTAGCCAAAATTCTAAATGTCTTATTCCCATCTAGCCAAAATTAGGATTTCACAACCTGAGTGGTCACCTGTTTATACATGTAGTCTGTTTTAGGCTTATTACCTGTGGTGTATAAGTTCAATATCAAAATACATATAATAAATACTTGTTTTATAACATATCAATTAATCAAGTTCTCCCTATTGATAATTTTAAAATACAATTCATATCAATAATATTTTTAAAAAGAAAATTTATGATCATATTACATGTATATGAAAAGAAAATTTATAAAAAATGATTTCGTGGGAAAGGGGGGGGGGGATAATCTATCCATTCAAAGATAGATAATTTTTTTGACAATACACTAAAATTATTGAATGAATTTGGATCATAACTTAATTAAATCTTTCCGATAAAGAGATCATACTCAGAATGAAAAAAAAAAGAACTGAGTTTAAAGGACAGATGATACAAACAATTTTTTTTCTTCGGAAGAGACTTAATATCATGTCACACATTTAGAAAAGTGGATAATTCTTAGAATTTTTTCTCCTAAGTACTGGAAAATGAAATAGACTTGGAAAATATTAGTAATATTTCAATAAAAAAAAACAAATATAGACAAATCACACTCAGTAAAGGTTTACAGGTGAAAACAAATTTCACAATCTGCTACCTTGGTTCTTAAAGTGTAATATAAACTTTAGAAAAATATACCAAGCAAGGTGAATTTTTTCAAGAAAATGACAAAAAAAACAGCAATATCACATATGCTGATTTTACCATTTTGCTTTTCCTAATAAAATTCACCTGGCTTGGTATATTTTTCTTAAGTTAATATTACTTGTTTAGTTTATTTAATGCCCTGGAGCAGAAAAAAAGAATTTCAATAATGCATTTCACTATATAATCTATTTAGCAGCATCCTAGCACTAGAACCCCTTACCCTGGGGCCATGAGATGTACAATTTTGGAAGAGGCAGCCTTATTCAACTTAACTATGAACTTGGTTATTTTATTTAATGTCTTGGAGCAGAAAAGAAGATTTTCAAAGAAATAATGCATTTTCACTATATAATCTATTTAGCTCTGCCCTAGAACTAGAACCCCTGACCCTGGGGCCATGCATTTCACATTTTTGGTAGAGGACTCAATGCTGATTATAATCATACCAACAGTTTGACTGCTTGATGTTCAGAAGTAAAGAAGAAAATTTTGAATGATTGCACTAATTTTAGTGGTTTTGGTCCCACTCCCAGGCCCCAGGGGGAAGGGACCATGAACATGATGAAATTCACAATTTTTTCCCCTTCACCCATAGATGCTATATGCCAAAATTGGTTGAAATTGGTTCAGCGGTTTCAGAGAAGAAGCTGAAAATGTTCAAATGTTAATGGACGACGGACGAAAACGGATAGCATTAGGTGACCTAAAATTTGTTTGTATCATCTGTCCTTAATTTACTTTGCAGAGATATTTGTACTAATTAGGAATTACATATATACGTGTATTATAAAAAAAATTAATTAATGGTAAAAATATAATATTATCTGATTTATATATAAGTGTACTAGAAATTCATATTTAGTGTCCATGCAAAACTAATGATTATTTAATTTTTAATGTAAGTTTTAAACAAAAAATGTTTGTATATCAATTTTTTTTCTTTTTTATTTGTAACAATGTAAGTTGTTAGAACTTGTGCTCAAACCATTTGTATAGTATTTATACAATAAAATATGTTCAAACCAATTTAATGCACAACAAGAGGCCCACGGGTTTTATAGGTCACCTGAGTATCATGTAGTAACTTTCCAACAACTGAATTTGGTTCGACTATCTTAAACCAATAGCCTTGAAATTCTCAATTTTGAAAAACCACCATTGTTTATCTTAACTATACACTTAGCATGCTTACTTTGGTTAGTTAATACCCACAGGTAGATCAGAGTAATGAAGAGAAAATGCATTTCCACTTTATAACCACCAGTTGTGCACACCAACCCAGAGAAACCACTGACCGCGGGGCCACATATTTCAAAATTTTGGAAATTTTATTATAAATTTTATTTGATTAATATCAATGTCTTTTATGAGCAGATTTCAAAGTATTACTTGATTTTCAGACTATCCCCCCCCTTCATCCGCAGTACCCCTTACCCAGGGGCCGTGAAATTAACCATTTTGGAAGAGGCATCTTTCTTCATCATATGTACTTATATCATTGGCATTATACCCAGGAACAAAGTAAAAAATTTCCAAAAAATTCATGCATTTTCACTATATAATCATTATGGAGCCCCACCCCAACACCAGATCACCTGACCCATGGGCCATGAAACTCACAAATTGGGAAGAAGCATCCTTCCTCATTATAACTATGTACATAGTTCATTGGTTAATACCCAGGAGCAGAGGAGAAGATTTTTAAAGAATATATGCATTTTCACTATATAATAATTAGAGCTCTGCCCTAACACCAGAACCCCTGACCCTGGGGCCATGAAATTCACAATTTTGGAAGAAGCAGCCTTCTACAATATAACCATGTACTTCGTTGGTCTATTTCTTACCTAGGTGCAGAGAAGAAGATTTTAAAGAAATAATTAATGCATTTTCACAGTATATAAACAATAGAGCCCCACCCTAACCCCAGAACCACTGACACAGGGGCTATGAAATTCACAATTTTAGAAGAAGCATTCTCGCTCATTATAACTATGTACTTTGTTTGTTTAATACCCAGGAGCAGAGAAGATTTTCAAAGAATTAATGCATTTTCACTATATAATCAATAGAGCCCCGCCCTAACACCAGAACCCCTGACCCAGGGGCCACGGAATTCACAATTTTGAAAGAGGCAGCCTTATTCAACATAACTAAGTACTTGGTTAGTTTATTTAATGCCCAGGAGGAGAAAAGAAGATTTTCAAAGAAATAATGCATTTTCACTACATAATCTATTTAGCCCCGCCCTGGCACTAGCATCCCCTACTCTGGGGCCATGAAATTAACAATTTTGGAAGAGGCAACCTTATTCAACATAACTATATACTTGGTTATTTTATTTAATGCCTAGGAGGAGAGACGATTTTCAAAGAAATAATGCATTTTCACTATGTAATCTATTTAGCTCTGCACCAGCACTAGCACCCTGACCCTGGGGCCATGAATTTCACAACTTTGGTAAAGGACTCAATGCTGATTACAATCATGCCAACAGTTTGACTGCTTAATGTCCAGGAGTATAGAAGATTTTTAAAGATTGCACTAATTTTAGTGGTTTTGACCCCACCCCTCAGGCCCCAGGGGGAAGGGATCATTAAATTCACAATTTTTGTTTCCCTTTACCCATAGATGCTTTGTGTCAAAATTGGTTGAAATTGGTTGAGCGGTTGCAGAGAAGAAGCTGAAAATTGTTCAAATGTGACCTTAAAAAGTCTGAATAAAATGTAATCTCGGATTAAATAAAATGGAGCATTTAATTAATTTCCTTTGTTCTCTCCCTCTCCTTACCAGTACACCATTCCCACTTAACTTGGGAAAACAGCTAGTTCGCAGAAAGCCTTAGTCCTGACCTGTTTATTATAGAGAAAATCCACCACATAAGTAGGAAATGATGCAAGTTCCCGATGTGTTGATAGACTTTCTTTATCATATTTATGTCCCTAGACAATATTTCCATTCTCTTCCAAGTTGTAAAAGCGAAGGTGAAAATAAACGAGATGTACACATGTGGTACACGCCCTATTAAAGTGCATTATAGCCTTTTTTTACACACACGTGTTATAGTTGTAAAACGGACTAGCATCGCGAAAGTGGGGGGGGCCAACCAGAGAAGTTACGATGGCAGACAGAACTTTTTTTCATAATTATATCACATGAATACAAATTCTGATTCATAAATATTAAACGATTGTCAGAATAGAAATCCCCGACCAGTTCGGGCTTTGTTACACATTTTATAGACCGTGTATTCTCCCTATGTGTAGTTTGTCTACACACGTGCAGGAATCTATTTGAAAATTCCGTCATTTAATATATATACTTCACACAGAGAATGGTTTTTTTTTCTTAGAGGAAACTATATGATAATTAACGAACAATTAACATGATTTTACTACAGTTGTTGATATAGTATAATCAATTCATCTGTGAAAAAATATCACCCGAAGAATGACCTAGATATTCTCTGTTATCAAACATGTTAAAAAAAAGCTGAGGAGGGAGCGAGCGTAGGAATATTAACATTTTTTATTTGCATATAGGGGGGAAAGTGATCTTTGGAGGAAAATAACATTAATTTTATTTCACGTAAACATACACAACATTAAATCATATATCATGAACAATTATGTTGTACATATTAATGATGGAACTATTTTCGTATCGGAACAATTTGTGTGAGTTTAATACACTGACTACAGTAATATATTGTACTAATAGTATGCAGGATCGAATATATTAAAAACGAAAGTGAAAATAAACGAGATTTACACATGTTACACCCCTGTTAAAGTGCATTATAGTTTTTTTCTTATATGTACAGAAAAGTAAGAACTTTACACGTAAATCATCTATAATTAAATATATAATTAAATACATAAGAGCTGCCCACACCTATACAGTGCGGTGGAGAACTGTTCCGTATATATTCCACCAGGAACAAAATAATGATGATTGCAGTGACTAATTTATTTAAAACATAATTATACTGGTAAACATAAGTTCAGTATCATGACAATTGATTTGGGACCTTTAATACACATGAGCAGCATACAAAATGAAATGTGGTATATTAAGACGTAATAACAACCAAAGAAAGCATTTTATTGTTTAAATAAAGGAGAAAATATTTAGTGGATGTAGATATTTAATAGTTAATACAAGTGCATGTATCTATATATTGTTTATTTTTTATTTTTTAGATATAATATTTACAACACATTTTTTTTTTCATTTTTTCAAATATTGAACAAAATGTATGTTAATGACAAATAGTGAAAATAACATGAAAAATTACTTCAGATTTCAACGAATATTTGACTATTGTTCGACTAAAGCCTCCGACTATTCGAATAAGTTGTCCGAATAAAATATTGACATCCCTACAAAGAGAGTTTGAACGTATAGGTATATTCAACTTACATTGTAAAATCTATTAAAAAAAAATTTTAATTCTACTTTCTGTTTAATCATCAGAGTCAATCTGGTTTTTTGTTTGAGCGGAATTTAAAAAAACATTTCAATATAGAGCAGCAGTCGAATGGGACATTTTCCGAAAAATCAGTTATGCAGATTTGTCGTTCGTTACTCTCTCATACACGATCTTCCATGCAGAGTTGTCTTTCGTTAATCTCTACGCCTAGAGCTGCACTTTTGACATCATGAGTAAGGGCATTCAAGGTCAACTGAGCATCATGTAACAACTTTAAATAAATCAATCATTATAGATAGTTTTCAGTAGACCAAATTTAACGAGTTATTTCCCGTTGGCCGCCATATTGGGGGTCAACATGCTCATATTCCTTCATCCACCCTCAACCAGTTTAGAACATTCATTAACACGTTGACGTGGAGGGTGCAAGTGTAGTTCCTGCAGAAACCACAACGTGGAGCTGCATAGCTGATGAGACGAGGCACAATATTTCCTCACAAGGATATACAGAAGCTCACTTGGAAATCTCCAGATGGTAGAACAACAAACCAGATTAATCACATAACTGTAATCAGCAAATGGCGCAAATCCCTATAAGATGTTTTAAGTATGCCGTGGAGCAGATGTCAACAGTGACCACTATCTGTTGAAAGCTATCATAAAACTAAAATTTCGCAGAAATCCCAAAAAGCAAGAGACAAAAAGGAGGATCGATGTGGAAAAGTTAAAAGATACCAGACACACGGAAAGCTTTCAATCTGGAATTGAAGAACAGATTCAAGGTTCTGGAAGAAAGTCTTCATGTTGTTGAAGATATTCAAGAAAGGTGGGGCACGATCAAGAAAGTGTATATTGAAGCCGCTGAAAAAACTGTAAGCTACCAAACCAAGAAGAACAAAGAATGGCTAATACCTGGTACATGGGGAAAAATAGGTGAAAGAAAGAACATAAAGCAGAAAATCATCAGTACCAAGTCTGCAAGATTACAAGAACAACTACAAGCTTCCTATAAAGAAAAGGATAGAGATATCAAGGGAAGTGCCAGGAGGGATAGACGAATGTATGTTGACAGTCTGGCACAAGAAACTGAACGAGCTGCTTCACATGGAGAAATGAACACTGTTTACAAAACAGGCTAATTCAGAGAATTTGTGTCCCCCGCTTAGGGAAAAGTAAACCATGCGCACTTCGGGGGGGGGGGGGGGGGGGGGGGGGGGTCGGGGGTTCGGATCCCCTTCACTGAATTTGTAGAATTATTAAATGTATACAAATGTATACATACAATGTAAGCAAATAAAATATGCCAATATGGATATAAAGGTTTGATGGATTATTCTTATGTGTGTAGAAGATTCTTTTTTATATGGAATATTTCTCACACTGTAATGATGATATTATGAGTTTGTACAAGCCAAACCTCATAAATTTTTCATTTCACATGCTGAATAGTGAATACTATCGTTTAGTAAAAAAAGAAAAGTATTTCGGGAAAAAAAAGAGTGGATCGTCCAAGATGCGATCCCGGGCCCTCTCACATTTGAAGCGAGAGATATACCACTAGACCACGGAGCCGCTGTAACTTGGCGACAATTGTATACAAACATGAAGTGACATACATGTATATATTCACGTTCGATATTGTCAAAATTTTACACAATACATGGTGTCTAATTTAACCTTTATTAAACATTTCTAATAGATGTAATAAGAATATAAAGTCCACCGAGAACTTGTTTTATACGTAATAATTCTCCTCATGTCCCTGTGCTAAAAATAGCGACATGTAATACAATAAATACTAATAAAACAAACGGGGCGGGGCACTTTGAGAGGAGTGAGAGAGGTCCTAGGGAATTTTGGTATATTACATAGCAAAAGCTCAAAATCTTCTTGAAATATCGCTCGAAAATGATAGTGTTTCATACAAACAGAATGTATAAATTTACGACCTTGAACTTTGACCTTTTGACCTCAAAATCAATAGGGGTCTTCCTTAGACCACAGGGAGTTGTTATGTAAAATATTGCAAAAGCTCAAAGGGTTCTCGAGATATCGTGTGGAACGAAAGTGCTAAAACAGACAGAATTTGCTTATTTATGACCTTGACCTTTGACCTTTTGATCTCAAAATCAATAGGGGTCTTCTTTAGTCCATAGAGAGTTGCTATGCTAAATTTCATTGCAAAAGCTCAAAGGGTTCTCGAGATATCGTGTGGAAACGAAAGCGTTGCAGACAGACAGAAAGACGGACGGACGGACAAACCCAAATTAATATCCCCCACTTTTCAAGCGGGGGATAATAACAAAAAAGCTATGTGGTCGCACTACAACCAAACCTGCTCTTGTGAAAGATGATGGTCACCCAATGGCAACAGAACATGAACAAGCCAACCGTTGGGTACAATATTTTCAGGAAGTCCTAAATTGTCCAGAACCCGATGAACCAGCGAGTCCAGACCCTGAAGTTGAAGACTTAGAAATAAACTTAGAACACCCAAAACTCGAAATGTCCAATACTGTATTAAAGCATTAAAGAATGGTAAATCCCCAGGCAATGACTGCATACATGCTGAAATGCTGAAATCAGATATTGCAACATCATCAAATCAAAGTACTGAAAGTACTGAAAAGCGGTTAGCATGCTTTCATCTAATATGTACCGAAAAAAGTGTATGAAATGATGATATTTAAGTATGCATATCTTTGTCCAATGTTATCAGAGAAAAAATAACAGGCATTCTGTTTTTGTAATACTTTACTTAATAGTAAAACCAATAACATTCCAAACTGATGTCACAGATGGATGCAATCTAATTAAAATTAGATGTTCCGAATCCGCTACTGCTTCTCAAACATCTAACAACATCATATTTGGGGTCATGTAAGAGTGAATCTTCGATTAGCCAAAGAAAACGGTTCCTCCGAAATCTTGGCTTATAGTTCAGATGGGTTTCTTGTTTTCACCACCGAACCAAAACACCCGAGGAGTTTTGTAGAAAACAAAATATGCATTGCATAAGCTGTGTTATGTATGACGTGTGGGTATCTTGTATAGTTTGTGCTCTTTCGTTTGCATTATTCACGTGCAGATGCCAGACTGCAGACTATACATGAAATTGATTCCAAAATTACTTTAATTCAACGTAAGACAGTATCAATAATGATGATATGTAGCCGTGGAATTAATTTGAGAATTGTTTACCGAGGCTTGAATCAACATGGCCAAAGTTTTTGTGTTTACTAGTACATGTATTCATAATCGAAAGGTCGCTCTAATGTGACCCCGAATGGGATGTTAGATGTTTGAGAAGCAGTAGCGGATTTGGAACATTTAAATAAAATTTAATTAGATTGAAATGCATGTTTCAAAATTTAAACATGAGATTTCTTCAGTTTGAAAGACAGGAAGTGCATTTTTAAAAGTTCTCTCTTGGTGGCATCCTATCGTTCTCTGGATGAAAACAATTATGTTGATGTTGAAAATTTAATTGTCTTTCATGCTCTATTGAATCTGAAGTTAGGTCATTGTAAAGCCTAATATAGCAAACAACTAAAAAAAATGACAAATTAAATTCTTTAGAATAATGGATTTGGAGTAGTGTAGATCTACAGCTGGCTAGTCAGAGAAAAAAGGATGACTGAGCAGAGACTTTGTAAATGAATTGATATCAAAGAGCTCCAGTTGTGTAGGCTCATCGCGGGTATAACCTGTCAACGAGGGATGCTTACTTCTTCTAGGCAACGGATCCCACCTCTTGAACTTTCAGGAGTCAGCTTTTCTTCTTAAATCGATCATTGATCATTCTGTATTTTTATACAGATACTGAATACTTCCGTTTAGTAATATTATGAACTACTACTTGTATGGGAAGACTGGCGAGTAAACAAGATTATCAAGCTTTATGAAATGTACTTTATTGACTTTTCAAACAAGTAAATGTTCGAATAAAGTAAATGGTATATAAGAATCATTTAAAAGAAGTCTTGCACAATATGTCTAGATAAGGACATAATGTGTATTTGCCATATACTCTTCATGCAATATTGCTCTCAAATAAAACATGTGAAAAGGAAAGTTGTCTAATCAAAAAATACTAGTATTTAAAAATTCAAATGTACACTTAAAGTCAGTGTAACTTAAGAAGTTATCAGTGTCACTTTCTTCAATATGTCGGTTAAACAATATACACTGATTTCTTTTCTATCAATGTGTCTCTAAACACCTGTAGCTTGATTAAATTCTTCTCAAACGCTCAAAATAATGATCGACAAACTGGACAAATTCAAATTTAAAAAGTATTTTCACAGCTAATAATACGTTCCCTAGGAATTGATCAAATTTTCAAAACTTATAAATAAACATTTTTAATCAACCATACAGAATTACCGAAAAATAAGACAAAAGAGAAAGACTGTATTATTTGTCCGGAATTACCCCGTGTCCAGAATTGGACGGGTCTCCCCTAAGTATAAATTTTAAATTTTTGCTAATTGCCAAGATTTTTCATACCTCATTCTTCTGTGTATAATAATATCGGTTGATTTTTAGAAGAGGGTCACAATGCCGATTAAAATTAATATATATTTATCCATTTTTTTTCAAAATTAATTTTACTACTTTAAGTGCCCCATTATTTTTTTCAAAACTAAAAGTAAGTGATCCCTTATGATCGTTTGTACATGTAATAAATTATCAAAGACGGAGCAGAGAATTTACCCCTGGGAGCTGAGCTTTTAAAACTGTTTATTAGACAGAGAAGAAAACAAACGTTTCATTGTAGAGGCAATCCTATTGTTTCCATAAAACGTTACAAAAAGTGTAAAACTTGCAGATGTATTCGGTGTTTTTATAAAAACTTTTTTCAGGTATGACTTGACTTAATAAATGGTGTTTCTTAATACTTTGGCAAGGAAAATCAAACTCGATCGAGAGATTTGCTGATGTTTTTGCAGTCTGTAATAACCTTCAACCTGCTGTATATTAACCGTATCGTTCAACTTTCAAAAATAAACTAACAATTGCTATAAATCGCGATCGCACTATGTACATGTAATAAGGACGAAATTTTCAGTTCTTTGAAGTTAGTGTTCTAAGTATTGTCAATGCTTTGGTAAATACTAATAAGAATTCGATATAATCGTTATAATAGCCACTCTTCGTACACAGCATATTGTCAATCTTTCACCAGGGGGCGTATTACGCCAACAGTATACAAATCATAGGAAGCGCTTTGCTGAAGTTACCGTTGTCGATAGGTAGCGCCTTGTGGAAGTTTCCGGTTTTGGTTGCAGAAGGATAAGGTTACGTGCGATAAAGCGATGTCGATAGGTATATAGCGCCTTATGGAAGTTTCCGGTTTTTTGGAGCCCATGCCATAAAGCGGTTAGCTAGCTAACCGCTTAAAAAGCTATTAAATCTACTCGTACATATCTGGGAAAATGAAACAATACCACATGACTGGAGTAAAGGACTCATTGTATAGCTTCCAAAATCAAAGTACTGAAAGTACTGAAAAGCGGTTAGCATGCTTTCATGGAACTTGACTGTACAGTGTAGAATAACAAAAAATGCATTCAGTGATGATATTAAAGTAAGCATGCATATCTTTGTCCAATGTCATCAGCGAAGAAGCAGACACACTGACTTTTGTAGTACTTAACTAAATGGAAAAACCAATAACATCCCAGACTGATGTCACAAATGTATGTTTCAAAATATCAACCTGAGATTTTCAGTTTGAAAGACAGGAAGTTCAATTTCAAAAATTTCTTCCTAATTGTCTCCATTGGTGGCGTCCAAATGTGCTCAGAACGAAAAAAAATGTTGATGTTGCAAATTTAATTGTCTTTCATGCTCTATTGACTCTGAAATTAGGTAACTGTAAAGCCTACTCAAAAAGAAAAAAAAAACAAGTAGAGCTTTTCAAAAAAGCTTACCGTCTTTAGCAACAATTTTAAATAGTAAACAGATCTATACTTCTTTTGAATTTCCTGATTTTGTATTTCTAAATAAGCTTTTTACGGGCATTAGCCGTACCACGGTTGTCGCTCGGTCATCTCCGTAAACGTTGACTGGCCGAGAGCTTTCGGCAAACCTCGGCTGATTCCCATTCACTCTTCAAACAAGAAAGGGGAAAAGAATAATAAAAAATTGTAAAGCCTGCAAGCAATAACTATCAAATTTTATTTATAATGAAATTTAAGAGACCTTTTTATTTATCGCTATAAAACACTTTTATCACTATAAAACAGTAAAAACGCTATGTTATTAAGAATTAATTACTGCTGATTTTGTTGTTCGTTTTGTCATTTTTTTAAGATTGGAATTGTACGAAAAATATATCATCAGAAAGTTATCTCCCTTGCCTTGAACAGCGTTTCAACCAATGAAATAATTGAAAATTTTCTCATCATGCAATTTCTACCAATCACAAAAGAGAGGAAGTGCATAGTCCGACGACTGTAAAAACACTTCAACTATACAATACCGTCTTCCAAGGAAGACGGTAATGATAATTCAAATTCTTAAGATTAATTTATTTGGAGTTCTGTACATAGATCTTTAGCTGGCTAGTCTGAGAAAAACGGATGGACGAGCAGAGAATTTGTAAATTAATTTAATTTCAGAGGGCTTCAATTTCGTAGTCTCACTGCGGGTCAGCAGGTGTGACCCGTTATTGGGGATGCTTACTTCTCCTAGGCACCGGAACTTTCAAGGATCCGTTTTTCATTTGAGACCGATCACTATTCATTCTGTATTTTGATACAGATACTGAGTACATCTGTTTATTAATATTATGAACTATTTCTCTCACAGGAAGAAAGACAAGTAAACAAGATAATAAAGTTTTAAGAAATGTACACTATTGACTTTAAATACAATAAATGTTCGAATTAGTAAATGGTACATGACAATAATTCAAAAAAAGAGTCTTGTAAGCACGATATATATAAAAGAACATATATATTTGGCAAATATTTAAATAATGTGACGTTTATAATCGTTTGTAATGATAAGACTGAGTACAGAATTTATCCCTGGAAACAAAGTTTTCATCATCTTTTAAATAATTTCAATTGAGAAAAAAAGGAGAAGAAAACAAACGTTTCATTATGGAAGTAATCTATAACTTTACAGCTTACAGATGCAGGGTTCTCCATGAGCTGTTTTACTGTGTTGCTCCCGACACAGCAAAATTTTCTACGACACAGTAACGATTAAAATTTTATGCATGCGACACATTTTTAAGGAACTCGTAAGAATATCATCCTTTCCTGAAGTTTCCCTATTTTTTCCTTTGCAATTCGGTAATTTGATAAAAAAAAAACTGACAAAAAAGTACAACAAACTTACTTTCAAAAGTGGTAATTAGTTTGATTGTATCGATCAGAATTTCCCCTGCTTTTCATAGCACGTGTTTTTACTTTTATCAATATGTATGACGAAAATATTTGTACATCGAAATAGTGATTTATTTTAAAAAGTGTGCGCATATGTTCCTATATAAGTTTAATGAAAAGTAATTCAGTTGCGAATTTGATCTCGAAAATAGCGCAAAAATTTAGTGCTTCACGTAAACTCTGCAACACAGTAAAATTTCAAATGATGGAGAACCCTGCAGATGTATTCAGTTTTTTCATATATAAAGCTTTCTTCATGTACTAGTATTACTTAAGTTAATTAAAGGGATGGCTAAATATTTTGGCAAGGAAAATGAAACTCGATCGAGAGATTCTCCGATGTTTTGCAGTCTGTAATAACCTTCAACCCCTTAAGCCAGTAATTAACCCGTCCTTTCTGTGCCAGTAGCATAATTCGATCAAATATTTATTGTTCATGAGGGGTGCCTTATAATTAATCACAGGCACCTGAATTTTTATCAGTAAGTCTCTAAATTAGCCAAATATCGAAACATTCTACCCCTCTATGTACAGTTTAGATACACAAGGTGTGCAACGCCATTTTGACCCCCTGTTCAATTCAGGCTTCAACTTAACACATAAATCGGATATGCCTACTGGTTTTCGTGTAGCATTGGGTTCAAATATGATATTTCTCGCTATATATTTCTTCCTTAAGTTTAAATCCAACGCGTTGATAATGTTATCAGCTAAACTTCATGCTGACTTCAAATTTCGTCACAGGGCCCGATCGCCATCAGCTGACGTCACGGAAATTTAATCTCGACACCAAATGCTCCTATACATAAAATTTTAAAATACAACAATAAATTTATTTAATTGACAAACAAAATCAGATAAAAATTAAAAACCGAAAGATTATGTTGTTTTGATAGTCTTGATTTTATTTAACATATGTTATATGTATTAGAAACAAATCATTGGTAGAGGCTTTGTTGAAGTTTCTGTTGTCGATAGGTAGCGCTTTATGGAGGTTTCCGGTTGCCGACACATGCCATATAGCGGCTAGCGAAACTAACCGCTTAAAAAGGGAGATATCCAAATTGGTGACAACTGGAGAGGCATATCAGTGCTCTCAGTCCCCAGCAAGGTGTTCTGTAAAATACTACTATACAGAATAGACAAAGTGAATGAAAAGAAACTTCGAGAGGAACAAGCTGGATTTAGAAGAGGAAGAGGGTGTATAGACCACATTTTTGCCATTGATGCCATTTAGAAGACCTGGACTTTGCAGACGATCTGGCAGAAGTAACAGGAAACATCATCCACCTACAAGAAAAGACTGATAAATTAAACTCTTTGCCAAACAAACTGGGCTTAACATCAATGCCAAGAAGACCAAGGTAATGACAATCAATGCACCAGTAGAACCTGCATGCCACATTAAATGGAGAAGCACTTGAGGAAGTCGAGGACTTCACCTACCTTGGCAGTATCCTAAGTAAGGATAACAGCACTGGTAAAGACATAAAACCACGTCTCAATAAAACACGGACAGCATTTTCCCAACTTCAGCCCATCTGGAAGTCAAACAACTACAGTCTCAGAACCAAACTCCAACTTTACAACAGCAATGTCAAATCAGTTCTCCTGTATGGGTCTGAATGCTGGCGTGTTGTTGACAGCGACATGAGAAAAGTAGAAGCATTCCACAACTGTCTTCGAAAAATCCACCGTATTTTCTGGCCAAACAAGATCTGTAACATAGACCTGCACCAGGAAAGCAAAAGCAGGAGTATAATAACAGAAATCAAGCAAAGAAGAACGAAAGGGCTGGGACACGTGATGAGAATGCCCCAGAGCAGGATACCCAAAACAACCGTACATTGGACGCCACCTGGAAAGAGGAAGCGATGTAGACCACGAACATGGGGAAGAACCATAACATCAGAGTTAGAGGAAATGGGCTACTCGTGGGGGCAGGCAAAGTACGTGGCAAAGGACAGAAGAAGATGGAGACAGCTTGTTGAAGCCTTATGTCCCATTGGGGACGAAGAGGTTAAGCAAGACCTTGAGGAACAAAGTTGGAAAGAAGATGGGCGCATTTGACGAGTGATCTGCAGGAATCATTTCTACGAAACATTTATGGTTTAAATGTCCATGATTTGGTTGGCTGAACATAGCTGGTCAGATTTTACAAACACGTCCATAGGTTTTTTTCATTTAGTTTGAAAGACATTTTGAAATTGTAACATTTAAGTCCGTTTTTCCTAGGGGGTATTAAAACATAGTAATGTTTCACAAAAAATAAACACCTAAAATATTTAACGCATAGATGCATGATACGTGCACATGTACATTATGGAATAGAAGATTAGAATTGATTTCGCTCGAGAACCAAACTGAACTACATTTATCTAATTCAAAATTTTAATACATCAGTACATAAAACGAAACTAACTAAATAAATGGTTGCTTGCATGGGAAAAAAATTAATGCCCCATGCCAGGCTCGAACCAAAAACTTTTCACAATGAGTGCACTGAATTAGTAACCCAACTCACTGAGCTATCGCCGCTTCATATATACAAATGATTTTAAAAGGACAAAGAAGCACCACATTCACACATTTGGATTTTTTGGGGAAATGTTCATTTTTCGTGGTCTCTGGGTCTTCTCTCCATTTTTTAAAAAAGTACATGTATATTCGTTTCTTTGAATTAAAATACACACAAATAACGTTTCAAAATCATGGAGAGAAGACCCAGAAAGAGAAAATTTTTAGCAAAACGTGTTTAAAAATGTACCATTTTGTACTAAATGTCTGATCTGGGCAATTTTCAAATTATTTTTTAGCAAAACAAAGCTGAATTTCCGGAAAACATTTTCATTTCCTGTTGCACAGGAACCCGATAAATTAAAAAAATGTTAAAATTTCACGTGACATGTTGATAAAATTTTCACTTTTCAATTACGCCCAGATTCCTGCCGAATGTCAATCAAAAGCGCCCTCGTTCTTTCTATTTTTAGTTTTGTGTGCAGTCGAGGCGAAAATTTGATTTTCTTTATCAATATCCTATGCAGAGTTGTAAGAGCGTTTCTACATTTTCATTGCAACTTACCCATAATATACACAAGAGGATGGAGGCAGTAATAGTTTGTCCAAGCAGACTTTATTGACTAAGAATTGTGCTCAGCTAATCATAGTGCTTAGCATCAAAGTCCTCCATTTCATTTTGATATTAAATAAAATAGACGTAACAGTAGTTAAGGCATCAATCACAAAGCAAAAATGACAATTTTCGACATGCATATATATCTAAATTTTAAACATATATTTTTCATTTATTTAAAAAGCATATTTTAATTTGACCAAAAATAATTTAATCAAACTTTTTTATTTGCAATTTATAAAAAAAAAAATATGTCATAAAATCTAGATAATCTAGATAATTATGTCGCTCAAAAATGCCTTTCTTGCTTCATGATATATAGTCTACTACTTCTTGCAATCATCATGGTAATTGCAAATGAATCCCATCATGACAACATAGGTTTTTTCTGATAGAAAACTATCCAAGAAATTTCAAATAACTGTTTTAATCAGAAATGGCCAATGAAACAAATTTGTTTTCGTTTTTTTTCAACAATATTCACATCTTTAGTATAAAATACTATTATACAAAACAAGAACCAAAAACAATAAAAACTTACAAAAATCTATCATTCAGACAAAGGTGAGAGAAATTTCACTAAACTACATAAGTATCAAAAATATGTACCAGGTATACATGACCTAATATGCCCTTACGTGTGTGTACATAAGTAAATACTTTTGCTTGTGTAACATTTTTAAAACAAATTTAAAACATTCTCCTTCCTCCGGTATTGCTAGGCATTGAGATATTTCTTTAACCATTGTAACAGTTTTGACACATAAAATTTGGTTCCACTCAATTTTTCAAAAGGAAAAAAATTACTTAATGCCACCAAAAAAAAATGTACACCAATATTCATAACATAGTTAACACACTGAAAAAAAAGATTCAAGGATTCTTTCTTACAAAAACTGAAAACAATATTATCACAAAATAAACTTTAAAAAGAACACAGTACTAAACATTCAGAGGATTTCTAAATGGAATGAAGTTTACATGACCCATATAAAAAATAAATATATGTAGATGTCCAATTCATGATAATGAGGTCGTTGTGCATGCATTAATGGTGACGATAATGAAGTATGTACTGAAAGCTGAATATAAATGGAATGAAAGCATAATATGCAATAGTTTACATGTACATTAAGCAGATATTACTTTTAATTGCCTGTTTTATAATAATTTCTTAATATTAAAATACTGGTGAAGCGATTTCTATACAGAAGTTAATTAAGTATATCATACATGTACAGTTCTTAAAGCTTTTTTAAATGAACATTAACTATGGTAAATGTTTTATAATTGACCGTACAATATTTATTGCATCCTGCTACATAATAAGAAGATAACGTGTTTACATTCTTGATGACAATTAAATCTACATAGAATTGAAATACTGGTAAATGCATATAATGTTAAATATGCTTTCTCTTTAAGTAGATTTCAAACTGTCTTCATATTGATTGTCAGTGTGCAATTTTTTATTCCTACTAAAACAGGCTTTACGAACACAAAACATTAACTTCAAGCACATGTCTTTCAAATGCCAGGACAAATAAAAACATTTCTTTGAGACAGAGGATCCACATTTAACAAAATTAATACACTGATTGACTAATTGATTTGAGAAATTTGCATGTTAAACAATCAAGTTCCTACTACATGCTGGTATCTACACAATCTCTGAGTTGAGTTACATTTAGAAACCCTAGGATGTGGGTATTATTTCAAAATCTCAGGAAGTAAGTTTAGTTAAATGTAGAAACAACAGGAAGGAAGTTCAATCAAGAAAACACAGGAAACAAGTTTAATTGAGAAATTATCAGTAAGTCTCTTAAATTAAGTTACACTAGGCATTGTACATTTATCAAGGAAACTAAGAATCTGTGCACATGTAATTGTATTATCAAACCAAACACCTAGCTGGCAAGATGTCTCTTAATTGATATTTACTTCTAAATGCTCCTGTTTTCTATTAAATTAAAAAAAAAATATTTTTATTATGCAAGACACGGAGAGAGGAAAGTGACAAAAAAATGACCTTGAACCTTTCCCTAGCACTAATATTTCTATATAAAAATGTGTTCTTTTCAAGGTATAGTTACACATGAATACTTTTTTTTTCCAAAGACAACATCAGAACACAATAAATCAGGAAAACAATTTGCAAACAATTCTTACTAAACCTTCAAAGTAAAATGCTTCATAAATCAATCAAAAATGTTTGTATTATAAAATTCACTTTACATTTCCAGACAGATATATAACAATATGTCATAATGTTCTACCCCATTTAACCATGAAAAAAAAAAATTTCAATGCACACATTAAGCAGATTGTCAATAAGTATGATAAGAGATCATTTAACACATTTTATAAAAATAATACTATAAAGTTCAGCTTCGTCTTGTTATACAGTTAGCATACATGCCAACTTTCCCGATTTAGGCGGGATCCTCCCGATTTTACCCTTTCATCCCGCTTTCCCGATAAATCAATTTGAAAAAAATCACCAAAATTTCCGATTATAAAAGATTCCCTACCGCTGAATTTTGACAATCGGGATAACAATGTCAAACTTGTTTATTCAATGCACTCAGATAAGTTTCATTGTTTATTTAACAATGTTAATTAGCCACAGGAAATCACTTCACGCTCGAACGCACGCAGTTGTCCAGGTACAAGTAGCTTATAGCTTGGGGCAATTAGGGGATTATCTTGTCAGTTTTAAGGGGTATGCAAGGTGAAACACATAGATTAACGCGTTAATTGTTAGTCATTTTATTAAAACAAAAATCAAAGACAATGAAATACTAATCAAACTATAAAAATCGGAATCCAAAGAGATCGTTTTTTGAAAACGAAAGTAGAAAACTACTAAGCATAGCTGCCGATTTTATCTACCTATAATGAAAAATATTGTAAAGTTTGCCAGTTAAAATATTATGAAATCAAGATGAAACAATCAAGTGTATGTTAATTAGAATTTCTTTTTCCTTCCTTCTCCCAAAAGTAATATTTTATAGGTATGTGCATGACTTAAGGAAATACCCACATTGCACCATCAAGACTGACAAATTTCATGACTGTAAAAAAAATAGTTCTCCTTTGGATAGGTGGTATAAATTTCAGTAAATTTAATACCTAATTAGAATTTCTAATTAATTGAAATATAAATAAAAAATCTCAAAAATGTTTCCAGAAACAGGACTTTACAGTATCAAAACCTCATATATTTTTTAGCCTTTGAAAAAAATGATTTAAAAGTTGTACAATTTTCAATTTCTCACTAAATTATGTGTCCTGGTAGAAAAAAAAAACCATGTTTTTAATGAGAGAGGCACTTATTTTAGCAAAAATATTTCAATTTTAGAAAAAAAAAAACATTTTTTTTTTTTTTTTTAATTAATTTTTTGTGTTAAATTAATCCTTGAGTTGTATTAATCAGTGATATCAAATATTATAAATTTTAAAAAAAGATCATTTCATTATCATTTAATTTCACGAGAAAATGTCGCGAATTTAAAGCTTTGAAAATTGTCGTCACGCGCTAAATCCCCCATGGGAATTTTCAAAAGTTGGCATGTATGAGTTAGCACTAAATAAAACTACTGTAAACCAACTTTTATTCGCATGCAAGAAATATTCGCGAGTTTCGCGACCTACTTAAAGTCGTGAATATTAATCATTTATTTTTCTTTGTTTTTGTAAAAAAATGTTTCTTTATTTGTGAAAATTAATTGCCCCGGATTGATTTCAAACTGAGGAATCGCATTAAAAGATGACGAAAATAATAGTTGGTTGACAGTATATTACAACATGTATAATGGTAATAATGGCAGATTGTTTACGTAGCTGCATAATGTTTCAAGTCATTCCAGGGTGTAGATTATTTAACATGTAAACCATACACACGTAAAATATACACTTTCACCAGAAAATTTCCATTTCTATGCTGCAAGTGTCTAGCCAAGCATGAATGTGTTGCATCATAGATTTATCATGCAGTCTAACAGAATATCTGGTACAATACACATATCTATCATGAGTGTAGACTTGGTCTTTTGAAGTTTAATGCAGAGATAGCCTGGTATACTACCTTTAATGCAAAACCTATCTGTCAACTATGAAGGCCAACATTAAACTGACTTTCCTCTCCCAACAAGAAACATGCTTACATAATACATTTCTCCACTGTATAACAGCCATATTGTTGCCTGAATGTCTAATAGCCCCCTAACTCAAAACACTGCTAGATATTCTATTTGTAAACCAAAATGTTCCTAACACAAACACAACATTAGGTTCAGATACAGTTGAGTAGGCTCAGTGAGGTCATTGGTCAGGGTCAGTAGGTGCCCCCTCAGCTCCTCCACCTGGGCGGGCAGCTGTTGAAGGTCACGGTCATCCTCCCTAGGTAAACTGTTCAGTTCTGACTTACTCATTACGGCTTTTCTTCTGGGCGTATTGTGGCCTTTTCCTGCAAGAAGACAAGATCAATTTGAACCCCTTTTCATATTTACATGATTTAGTTGGACTCACTATTACCATGATTACTATATCATTTCATATAAATTTTCTACAATAATTTTTTTTCCCATCATTTAAAAAAGAGGACTATTTAATAATATGGAGATTCTTTTCTAATTTTGAGCAATTTTCTTTCCGTCATGTTTTTTAAAATTCAAAAATTTGGCCATACCCATGATAATAACATGAGTGCAAATTGTTAAACTTTTTTTAGGGACAGCAAGTTCTGTGTCGAAATTTTAAAATGCTAATATTGATCCCCTCAAATAATACATGAATAATACTCACTTTTCTTACAATGTAGATAACTCTGGGTGGCATAGTATAGTATCATGGCTAGCTCCTCCACCTGTGTGGGAGAGAAGTAGGCTGCCTGGGGGGTGGCGGACCCGTTCTCATCGTCAGACTGGGGGGTCGTGGGTGGGGTCAAGGGCGAGTATCGAGGAGGGAGGGCACAGTAATAGCACTCGTAAATGCTCCTCAAGTCCTGAGGAAGGTCACTGCCAGGCTCAAATGTTTCCTCACAGTGACTCAGCAGTACCAGCGAGATCAGACGGAATCTCAAGATATTTGAGCACATGGTCTCGATGAGTAAGCGTTTATGTTTTATGCTAGTGAGATATATGTATGTCCTAAGCAACTCGGAGCTAACGAGTTTGGCACATTCTAAAGGTGAGGATGAAACAGAAATTCCTAGTGATAACAGTTTCTGCATTAAAGGGAGGATTTTGGGCACTTCCTGTCTTTTCAGGTTTAGCTCTTTGAGATCCTGGTCAGGCACCAATTGTCTTAAATACAATGCATCTTGAACCTCGGGGTACTCCCCACTGGTTACAGAACACCGGATCCAATTGACTAGTTCTTTCAAATTTAAATATCCACAGTCATAAGAAAGTGTTTTGTACACTTTAGTCTGTCTAAGCTTCCTTGGGTCCCTTAAGTCAATGCTATGAAGCTCCTCTTCGAATGACGTAATCAAGACTTTCAAGAATAGACCCACCATATGAAGAATCAAGGGTGCTTGGTTTGACAAGCCTCCACCAATGGACAGCTCTTTCATAAAGTCTTTTAGCAATTCCCAGTCTATTTTTGAGAACACATCTGGATTTTTCTCTTGAATAAGTAACAAAATTTTATACGACTTCAACATGATCTGTGTGTCCCTACTCTCCAACAATCCTTTGATCAGAATGTCCAAGAATATATTTTTCGGAATTGTGTGACTATCTAAATAATCATGAATAAACTGAAGTCCCTGGTCTAAGAAAGCAGTACCCTCTTCAAAGCAACTATTGATAGTGTTAACATGAAGGTTACTGAGTGCATCTGACAATGTCCCATCCACATCATCACTTAGAATCGAAATTCTCAATGGTTTTAAAACTTCCAGCACACAAGGGCCACTAGTGCTGGCTTTTTCTTGGGACGGTTTCTCACTAGTTTCTTGAGTCTGTCGTCTGACACGAACTTTCCGCCTCCTCTGTGGTTTTCCAATTTTAACATCTGGTTTAATTTTGTCTTCCACATGGCTCAGAGAA
The DNA here is from genome assembly GCF_032062105.1 of Saccostrea cuccullata. Taxonomy (NCBI): domain Eukaryota; kingdom Metazoa; phylum Mollusca; class Bivalvia; order Ostreida; family Ostreidae; genus Saccostrea; species Saccostrea cuccullata. The sequence goes on from NW_026927928.1 coordinate 227,620, forward strand.
TCTCTCATTCCATCTGCCTCATTTTCAGCGTTATCCAGAATATCAAGGAAGTGTCGCTCGTTCTGATTGGCTACTGCGCTCAAAGAATTTAAACTCTGTGTCCTAGGCGGTGGCGAGTTAGGGTTGCTGCTACTCAAGGACTTGGTGGAGCTAACTCGCTTCAAAATATCTGCCAGCTTTTTCTTGGTGTTCTTGTTGAAGAAATTTTCCACCCCAGGAGAAGATGGAGCAGACGGCGAATCTGAGCTGGGGAGGGTTTTCTGCTGAATCTCTAGTTTCTTGAATGGCGAGTCCTGGTGGTGAGTGAATTTGGATGGCGTTTCCTGAACACTCTTCTCCTGGTGGTGAGTGATTTTGCTTGGCGATTCCTGAACACTCTCCTCCTGGCTGTCTTGACTGTCTATCACTATGGTACAGTTCTCCTCATCCTCAGACAGTATTATCACACTGCTGCTGCTCTCCTGGGGAATGTCCACTATAAGGGAGAAAGGAGTGGATTATTTTGATTTCCAGTCCACAATATTGAATAAGAAATACAGTATATGTTGCATACATAGGGTGTATAGGCTTTGAAAAATGATAACCGCATGAAGTTGAATGGCTTTTTTCTCTAAACCACACATGATTTAATTATAGATTTATCTGAGAATGGCAAACAAAGTTGCATGAATTTTTCCCATACAGCACCAGACAGAATTTTTTTCATACAAAAATTTTACAATTTTAGTTCACACATATAGATAAACAGAAGTTTTAATAAAAAGCAGCTACATTTCAAAATCACTTCACTACAAATTCTCCATTATGATTATCAACAATATGACACTGTACTTTATGAAATATGTTACTGTTCAAACTATAAATACCCAAAAAAATTCTACCTCTAAAATCTTCATCAGAAGAGATATCCTCGTACAGGGGCACTCTGATAGGTTCCAGGTGGTGTTGGAATGGTGTCGAGCACCGCTGACTTTCGGGGGGAGGGGATTCTGGACTCTCCAGCACCACCTTGTGTTCATCCTTCTCCATCTTCACCTTCTCTGTCTTCCACCACCCACTGCTGGAATCTTCCTCCTCCAGGTCTGGAAGATCATCGTCCGAGATGACCTCGTAGATCGGAGGGCCATTTTCCTGCCTTGTCACACTGCAGTGACCTCCCTCTAACTTCAGTACTTTTCTGGGGGGTTGGTTGTCCGGTTCTTCTTGTTTGATGATGGGACTGCATGATGAACTTGTCGATGGTCGGTTGAATTTATTTTTGAAGCTTTTGACGAATTTCTGTACTGCAGAATGGGACACGATTGGGGGTGATTCTGTTTTCTTCCTGAAGTGTTCCTACAAAATGTTCCAAATTTAGTATATAAATAATTAAATTATGTTCATTAAATGCAACAATTATGAAATCATTAAAATCTAATTTCCCCCTAAAAATAAAATGCCAAAATGAAATCAAATTCAAAACAGTGAAATGCATACAAAACACAACAAGTATTCACTGAGAAGGCACATACTTTTATATCCTTAGGGTAATAATCCTGACTTTTAAAAATATCAAAGATATTTGAGACATCTCCAAAATCACAAGAAAACATGTTACTCCTCATTCTAAATCAAATAAATCCAACAAAATATGCCACATAAGAAAAATTCTAATCACAGCTTTTCCTAATCTTGGGTTCTCTGCATTCCTTTATCAAATCCAAAAGAGTGGATTTTAATTGCTTTAATGAGTAACCTATTAAACTCCTTTTATCTTTCCTTGCCCCCAGGGGGTAGGGTAATTATATAATTAGTATCCAAAACAATAAAACAGGAAATGGACTCCAATCTCCTCCACCCCCATTAGTTCACACCAGGAGATTACAGGCAGCAATAGACATAATTAACACACCTGTCCAGTTTCTAACTCTAATGGCCCAATAGAATGGTCTGATAATGTACACCGGGTGATAAATCACAGGTTTCACAAGCATCAGGTGAGATAAATATATATTAGGTATATATGTCACAGGTATCAGGTGACATGTATGTATACACAGATATCAGGTATGTAACCAAGGTATTCCAGGATGTTTATATTGTAATGTGTCCCATCTGGCTTTTTTGACAGATTAACTAAAGGAATGCGATTCCTTATGTTTAAAATAATTTGTTATTTAGGATTAAAAGAAATTCTTAGGGAGATTATAGGAAATGTACATGTTTTTGTTTTATTAAATCTTTTGTTTAACTTTAGATGGATTTTTATTTGTAAATGATTGAGAAAGCAAGTATGCTGTATATTAATTATCACCTTATGTCTATAAGCCAGACTGGGTCAAGGAGGGAGAAAATGTGATTTAAAAATTTACTAAACTAATGTTTTCTGACCTTTGCCATCATGGGAGACTTTGTGCATGGGTGAAGTTTTAGCCAGACTGGGCAAAGAAGGGGATAAATCAATATGGTTTTAGCTCCCTTCTTGGATTTTACACAAAGAAGTTTCAAAACCTAGACCTCTAGAAAATGGTTCATATTTATTAAACTCCCTCTAACCCCTGGTCAGCCCTGGGACCAAATCAGAAGTCTGCAAGGGAAGGACTGGGCCAAGGGGATACAAATGGTTGGACAGCTTGATCTCTATAGGATATGACACTAGATGTCCCCTGTAGAGGTGCTAAGGCTCTAAATGCTGTGAAATTCTCAGAAGTCTGGAATTAAATGCTTTACTTAGATCTAGACAGTGCATAAAATTTAAAAAGGTAGCATATTTTATGGTTCTATTTCTTCTCATGGTAAATATTGATACAATAAATGCACTTGTTTTCCTGATGTGTATATATTTATGATAACTTGACTAGGATTTGATGTTTATGGAATATATAAATTGATCTACAAATGGATGAAGATACATGTACCTCTGGTTAATTTTTGAAGACATGTTATAATTAACAAATTCGATGATAATTACAATTTTAAAATTCATCACATTTATGAAAATTGTGGTTTAAAAAAAATAATGAGTAATTTTCCAGGAAACTTTTATCTATATCAAAAATTAAAATTCAATCATGTTAATAAACATAGTGTTGAGATTTACATTTTTTTTTTCATATATGTTTCTACATTATTTATTAACACCTATAGATAAAATTGGAGCTGATCAAAGCATAGTTTTGTAGACCTCAGTCCTGAATCATTCTAGAAATCAATCATTCAAAATCTACTCAAATATTCATAAAACTAATTATATAAAAATGCAGTCAACTTGACATTCTGAAAAGCATTCATTTTTCATTTCATTATACTGTCTGCATTTTAGTTAGAGCCTAGTCTAAGAGTAGACTATAAACAAGAGATGTTTGTGAAATGCTGATCTCCCCCTCCCTGAATTTTTTTTAAGTCCAAGGGACATTACTCTGTCAGAAATGGCTCAATTCTACCCAAAACAGTGACCTATTTATTCTTATGATAAACCTGAATACCAAATTTCATTTCAGTATGTGCAATCTCTGCAAAGAAAATGAACAGAAACTTGGAGGACCGACAGACAGTAGCAAGCATAACAAAAGGACATTTTTTCAAGAAATCCCTATCAATGTATACATGTATGGTACTTCTAAAAAAATCAAATGCCATGAAAATATCTTGATTCAATCTTACTAACCATTTATAGAAACATCTACTAACAGACCATTTTGAATCAAATCATAACAAAGATAATTTTCCACTTTGAGCATAACACGTACTTTAAATAATTTCCTGGTAGCAGTGAATGCATTGTGTGTCAAAATAAGGAAGTCTGACTTCTATATTAACCTACATCATCATCATCACTTACGCCAAATGCACTTTCCTCTTAAACTTAAATGCAGTGAGAGGTCAACTGACTTGAATTACGGCCTTTGTTTTTGGAAGTATTACAGCAATATAATATACTTTTGAATCTTTTATTTTTTTTTCCTTCTTTTTTGCAAAATAGCGATTTGGCATTTATAAGAGAGACAAAATTTTCACAAACTGCAGTAACTGTTGTATATATAGAGGATATTCAATGTTTTGTAGTTGAATATGGAATTTATATATGTGAAAATAATATTTTACGAGTGCGAAGCACGAGTAAAAATATCAAAAATTCCAGTACATAGTGAAATAAATTTCATATTCAACTACAAAACATTGAATTTTCTATTTATTACAATTTTTAAAAAAATTCTTTAATTTTCCTTGGCCTCTGTCGTTTTGTAATACAGTCATAGGCTCGTGACGTCATAGTTGAGCGGTTGAGACGTCATAGCTATGTGATGTGAAAACACTGTAAACATGGATTTAGCAACATATTTTTGGCAATTTTGACAGTTTTATTCGCTGTCAGAATGGTTTATTTATTTCCATTATATTAGGTCAAGGAAATTTTCTTACAGCAATCTTCGTTATGGAAGGGAAATTGAGAGTTTTGCACTTCTGATATTCATCACACTGTGACAGGATATCATTTTGATATCCTTTCACACTGTGACAGGATATCATTTTTATTCAATGAATAAATTTAAGTATTTCACGGATAAAAATGTAATAAAATATACAGAAGTATAAATAAATATTTTTAATTAGTAGACAGACTCGCCTATATATGTGAAAATAATGTCTACTGTCTAGTAAATATCAAAAGACTGACAGTACTTATTCTTTACAATTTGAAAACTTAAAAATTTTAATGTTATGAACTGCAGTCTGAATCTCACATGACATAGGAACATGAAATTCTTTGTCTTATACAAAATGAAATAAATGATATAATTGTCAACATCACCATTAAGGCAAACTTTCAGTCAACTTCAGGACAAAATAAGAAGGAATTGCACTAATAAAATTTTAAAACATTCATTTCAAAATTCTATTCTATCTAATCCTAAAAACATTGTACATTTTGATAGGAACGTACATGCCCATGCAAAATCATACATGTCTTCAAAAGGATTAAAGTGGCTTAAGATATGGTAAATCTTACAAGCACAATTCGAAAGAAAGAGTCATTAAATCTTATTGTACAGTAGCTTTAAGAAGTAATTGTAAGAGTGATCTGCTCTCAGATATAAGCTTAGAAAAAATCGAAATAATCTTTAGCGATTTTTCCTTTTATCTGAGATTATCGTTTAAAATCAAATGTAACTTTCAAAAAATTAATTATTGCAAAATTTCAAAAAAGTTCTTTTTTTCAAAGTAAATATGTAGTGACTTTTTCATGAATGCTCCTTCTTGATGTTTTAATAAAGACACCAGGCATGCATGAAATTCTTTGGTGATCGAGTCAAATATCTATTTTTATTTACACCTGTACCTTTATTTATAGCAAAGGGGTTTTCCTAAATTATATCGAGAGACTGTCTGTGGGTTTTTTTTTTCATGAATTCAAAGACTTTTGTTTTGATAATTGATCCAGCAAAGGAACATAACATCCACATTAATTTGAAAAGAATATCTATATATGGTCTTAATTTAATGGACATATTTGTCACTTTTTTATATCTTGAAATGAGGCACATCTTTAATTTACGTATACTGGAAGTCAATGTAAAAAAAATGGAATACAAAAGCCCAGCATTATATTAATATTATGTTCAATAAGAACACATACAAATAGGCATTCTCCCTCTATAGATTTTTTGTATAAGGAGGAGGGGGGATAAAGATGCAAGTGATACAGTTGAACATGACTTAACAGCTAATAATCTCTTACCATCCCTACTAGTCTAAGATCACTGCCGGTATTATATCAATGGAATGAATCATTGAACTGCAGTACTACACCAGTCTTCAATATTAACAACACTTTGTAGAAATACACACAGGTAATTGAACACATCCTTAATTAATGAACACGTCTGACATATTGCTTACAGAGCTGGAAAATATCTGAATCACCACAAGAATCTTATTTATATCATTGTCAATTCTGAAACCATGGTTACATTTTCTTTCCTTAACTTGAAATTTTGTGACGTTTTCCTGTGAGTTTGCTACAGTAACTAATAATAAGCCAGCAAAACAAAAAAATACTAATTAGATGAAAGTCTTTCTGATAAATTACTACAGTGTAGTAAGCTTGGTAAGATGAAAAGAACAACTGCTTTATACCACCTAATATATACAATTAGGGTATTTATTTAATGAAAGAAGGGGAAAAAATAAACTTGCTGACATGAAGAATTCTCAAAAACAGTGGTAGGTGGTTTAAGCTCTATCAAAGTTAAGCATTATACAGTGTATTGATATTATTGTTTTGGCATAAAAGGAAAAAAACACTCAAATATGCATGAAGTGAAGTACTTAAAATTATCTAATATGAATAAAATCAACAGATTACTTGTGTCTGACATTACGTTTTTTAAGATTGCAACGTCCTGATGAGTGATAGTCAGATACTGTCCCTGAACAGTGGGGGTACACATGCCTTACTTAAAAAGACAAATATGCAAGTGAAACACAGGCACTTGTTTCTGTAATAAATTTTTTACCCCTAGAATAATAATAACACAAGGTAGATGTATCTAACTCCGATTTACACTCAGTACCTCCTCCCTTAGAATCACGCTCATTAACAATTTCAGGGGAATTGCACTGACAAACTGTTTATTACCATTGTCTTCTACGATAATTTATCTACACTACCATATATGGCATGCATGTCTTTGTTTTCGTTTATCTCCGTAAACAGCATCAAAATTCTGCTCACCGAGTGGAAAAAGTCAAACTAATTTTAAACCATGAAGTGGTATGTGCTGATCCCACACAGGCATTTTGACTGGCTAAAAATCTACTTCTAAAATTACAGCGAAAAAATGTAGTGTTTTTGTGGAAAATGAGACTTAATCAAAATTTATTTGATCACCGACAATCTTAAAAAATCTATTTGATCATTTTTGACATATTTTGGAAAAAAAATCAGATTTTTGTTAGATAACAATTAAAAGAGGATTGACATGAATAAGCTCACCTTTTGTTTAAACTACTTTTTTAACCGAAACTGTTTCATTACTCTGAAAAATTGAAGAAAAAAAAAATCAAATTACCAAATGGCTAAAAAAAAGTTTGGGTCGGGTGCAATTTCAGTGGGTCGGTAGGCAACTGCAAACAAACTTAATTTTATTTTCATTTTTAAATTTTGCTCACTCATTTTTAAATTTTGCTCTTTACCCGAGATTAGCACATACCGACATTACCATTTCATGGTTTAGTTCGACTTTTCCACTCAGCAAGCAGCCAGAGTTTTGACGCTGTTTATTGAGATAAAAGAAATAAAGACATGCAATGCCATATATGGTTGTGTAGATAAATTATCGTAGAAGACAATGGTAATAAACAGTCAGTGCATTTCCTCTGAACGTGTATTTTAATGAGCGTGATTCTAAGGGAGGGTGTACTGAGTGTAAATCAGAGTTAGATACCTTGCGTTATAATTATACTTGGGGTCGAAAATTTATTACAGGAACAAGTGCCTGTGAAGTGAAAGTAGAAATAAAGAGAACTTCACTTCATTCAGTTCTGCAAGCCCAAGTAATTTTGTATGAACAAAGTGTTTCTTCTTGTTGCATTGAATTTACTAGATATGGTAAGATGCTTAAAATATGTTATTTTTAATAAATTTTTTAAAAAATATATGCTGTTTTTTGCTGTTTTATCAAGTTTATTTATGCCCCCCCCCCCCCAACACATAAAATTTAAAAAAAACTTTATAAACAATGTGTAATCAAATACTTTCTGAACAATTTTCGTATGATATTTTGCTTAGTGCAATATTACACAAGAAAGAAGGGCTATCAAAGGATTATTTTCCTAGAAAAAATGTATTATCATTCCCTTTGTGTATCATTGACCTACCTTTTATCAACCCCAAGAACACACCCATATAATATCACATAGGGTACTTTCCACGCCCCTTCATATATCACTGCAAATGGTAACAATTGCCCAAGTTCATAACCACAGAAAAATGAACATGAATGTTAACTAAATTGTAATCAAATATCACTTCTCAAACTTGAACAATTTTGGAAGAAAGTTTGACTATTTTTGAAGTTATAGACATCGATAAATTACTGCACAATATAAAAACTACACAAGAAAGAAGGGACTATCAAAGGATTATTTTCCTTTTAGAAAAAATGGGTAGGGTATTATCATTCCCTTTGTGTATCATTGACATGTCTGCTCTACCTTTTATCAAGTGTTCAAGATGACCTTAGATTATATTAGATGCTGCATGATATGATTAAATATCCTCAATTGAACTCGAGAACTATTTTTCGAATTTATGTTCCTTCACCTTGGATTAAACAGCTAGAATTTATAACAATTATTACTGGACATTGTGTATTATAAAACTTTATATCAAACTTTAGGTTTGCATGTTATTCAATGCACATATAAATCAAAAATGCACACAATCAAGGAGGATATAATAATATATTCAGTTTGCTTCAATTATTTTTCATGTGTCTGTCTAGACAACATATCTATGATGCTGCAGTATTATTAATTGAAGCTTTTACTTTGTAAAACTCTTATGACGCAATAATACAAAAACTGATCCGAGTGAACTTGCTCTAGATATCATAATCTTGTGTGTGGCCTATTTTCTTGAGAACTTTTCAAAGTTTAGTTTCATAAATAAGAAAAAAAATCAAAGATGCTTTTCAGAATTCCTCTTTCGTACAGTTTTGGTTAAAATAATATTAAGTGCACGTGTTCCATTCCACAAAGTTGGGGTCAAATAAGTTGCACTGATTCATACTCACACCATCTTCGCTCGGACGCCATGTTTAGCACTCCGTATTTGACTTCTTACCTGCAGACTCAAGCGCTTAGCAAGCTCCAAGTCAGCTAGAAATTTTTCATCTTCACTCTCTTCTTCATCGCTTATTATAACAACGCTTTCCATTGAAAAATTCCGCGTGCTAGTGAGGTCTTATCAACAACTCCGCCATCTTTGTTTTCAGCGATCGATGTCGTCACAAGTCTCGGGGTTTCCCAAGAAAATATCCAATCAAATTACGCCAAATAACAGTGGCGGCTTGGCGGGAAAGTGTCTCAAGTGACTGCTAAAACGATCAATTTCATAAATTTCACAGACGACTCTCTTTTTTTTCTTGTTCAATCAGTGAAATTAATGATATTTAATTAAGGTCTCTCTGATTAAGAAAAATAATTTATTTTTGGGGAATGAACAGATGTGTGCCAAAAGTGAAGATAATTTTATTTTTTCTCTATATATTTGTAAAATCACTGGTATGTCAATATTTCTTCACAGATTTTATCACAAATTTCTTGAAATAAATAATTAAACTGGACAAAAAAAATGACCATTTAATTTGCCAGTGATTTTACAAAATGTTGTTTTCAATGAAACGTGAAATATATCGAGAAAAAATAAAAATATCTTCACCATTTATCGTTTTTGCCCAGAGAAAAAAATTTTTTTTCCTTACCTGAAACAGTTGATTTTACAAGCCAACTTAAAAATATCCTTGATATCACTATACCATGGTATGAAGTGGGGGGGGGGGGGGCCAACCATCCTTTCCATCCTTTCAATGAACATTTACTATAGTAAAAGGTAATGTTGGGATAAAAAGTGGGGGGGGGGGCAGGCCCCCCCCTGGCTCCCCCGGTTGCTACGTCCCTGTAATTATACAATTATGGACTCTTTTTTTTTGGTGTTGAATATGCTTTGTTGGGGAACTGCATAAAATTTTGCTATTAATATGATTAAATTCCTCAACAGCTACTTGGGGGTACATGTACGAATTCCCCTTTTCCCAACACAGCCCCCCCCCCCCCCCCGGTATTCATTTATCACACGTTATTGATAATATAAAACTTTTGTGCCTATAAACTGTTGTTTTTTTTTTCGAACTATTGAACCCTTGTTTGAGTAAGCTGCCGTTAGGGACAACAATTTGATATCGAGTGGGGGGGGGGGGTATTTAAATTTATATTCTTAACATGTTTTTGATAAAAAATTAACGCACAAAAAGCTAAACCACAAAACCTGTGTTCCCCGCTTATTGAAAAAAGAAGAAAATTTGCTGACCTCGGGGGGAGCGGGGGACTTCAAGGGGGGGGGGGTGATTGGGAGTTATGGTATCAAAACTCAAAAGCTTCTTGAGATATCGCACGGAAAGTTTTGCACACACAAAATGTTTTACTTAATTTACGACTTCGAACTTTTGACCTCAGGGAGTTTTGGTATAAAATATATCATTGCAACAGCTCGACTGCTCAAAGGCCTCTCGAGATCGCATGGAAGCGATTTCAAGTGTCAAAACAGACAGAGATTTAGAATTTATGACCTTGACTTATTTTTGAAAACAAACTTTAATAAATCGTCCAAATTAAGGGCAAGTAAGGGCTAGGCAACAATGAGCGATCAGAGTTTTACATAGGAATTATTACAAAGGCAGAGGAAAATAATCTTTGAATTTCCTCTGCTTATTAAGAACAGCAAAGCCACGATGAGTAATATATTGATATGGTCCAAGCATCCTGAGGTAGACATCTTCGGTAACCCACGGGTGATTCACGTCGATTCTCTCTATCATCACAGACTCAAAACCCGTGGTTTGCGACGATGTGAGGTAGATAGTGTAAATTCAAGTTTGTCCCAGTGGTAAACTTTTCAATATAAATCCTAAATTGACTTAATTCTGCCTTTTTCCGAATGTGCATCGTTGCATATATATGGGCCTCTTGTTTCTTTGGTTATTATTTTTCATTTCATTATAGATCAGTGCAAAATGATTTTAATTTGTATGTTTACTAGTATTTGTTAAACATGAGTTTGATTTGTGGTATTCAAACGGTGAAGTGTGTCTCTTCAGACCTTTATTAATTTCAGTTTATTAAGAATCACATGAGTATATATCCTGAATATTTTTTTTATGTGCCCGGATCGATAGATCGGGGGCGTATATTTTGTTTTTGTCCTCGAGGGCGTATATTTTGTTTTTATCCAGTCTGTCTGTTTATCTGTTTGTCTGTTTGTTGTAAACTTGAAGCTTCGCCATAACTTTTGAACCGTGGAAGATACAGACTTCATATTTAGTATGCATACTCCACTATTCTTTCTAATGACACCCAAGGTCAATGACCTTGTGACCTTGACTGTGACCTATATGCTAAAAATAGCTTTTTCAAACTTTGTTGCCGCCGGACGCATAAAGTGCTTCAAGACTGAATAATTTCTGGGTCTATGGTCAAGTAAGTAAATATTTTACTCAATGTTTGAATTTTTACTACATGTATATATAGAGATATGAATTATATATAGTACTTGTTATCATTTGTTGATACATTGATACGTTTTTTGAGATCAAAGAAATATAACACAATTTGTCAATGTGTTTGGATTAAGAAGACTTTTGTTAGTTTATAGTTTATATTGTAATGTCACAATTGCAAAAACAATGGTACATGAAAAGTTTAATTGACGGTAAAAAAGATTACCTCTTTCTGTTTTTCTCTTAGACTGAATTGCATTGCCAATGCATTAAATTAATTCTTTTGATATAATATACCGTAGTATTAATTAGATCCCGGAGCCAAGATGGTGAAGCTATTGATACCCAGTGTACACAACTTTTTATAAGAGGGGAATCACATACTAGTATTTGGTCACAACAATTAGTTAATTAGAGAGTCACTTCATTAACCATGTTAACACAGATATAGTCTGCCCCTCACGAAGGTTCTGTCTCCCCTTATAGGATACTACAATGCCCTTTATTTATGTGAAAAACGGAGGACTTGCACATTCTTTGGTAAATTAGATCGGTGCATTTTTCTCATAAGTCTGATTGGAAATGTCAATGTTGGTGAACAACACATCGTAAAAACAAATTGTCCGTTAAATGAAGACGTTCTCCTTATCATAACCAATCTCGTACTGTAGTGTTTGTAAACAAGTTCATAATTAAGCTAGGGTAAATGTCCGTTGTTATATACACTGACAGTACTTATAAAATTATTCCTAACACAATTGTTTTAATACATCAATATTACACTGATCAAAATTAATATTTCAATTAAAATTTTAGTCTACTCGCTCATTGTGTTACAGAAAAAAATCGGAAAAAGTTAATAACTTTACATACATATATGATGCACAGAGATGTTATTTTTAGGGATACGTTACTTGGCGTATAAAATCATACTATGTAAAATGTATTTTATCGACTAACCAAATAGCAAGGCGCGGATCTGCAGAGTTACTAAATTTATATACTTTGCAAAGTAAGTGACCTTGGACCCCCTCTCCCCCTCAAAAACTTGGATATTGGTTAAGTTGGTATGAAAAGTCATAGGTACATGTATGAGTAGGTATGGAAAAGATTTGAAAGTCAATTATTGTTCATTATATTTTTATTAAAGAATGAAACTAACGTGCAACCAAATAAAACATCTATACTAATACGCTGTAATAGTTTTTTTTTTATTTCAGTGAAAAGATTTCAAATTACAATTATTTGTCATGATACTCTGCAAATTGATTGTTAAAAAGAAAATCATATTATACAAAATCAAATTAATCTCGATAACTTAATATCAAAATCATTTTAAAATTAGAAAGTTGGTCATCCAGTAATTAAGTCCTTTGACAGACAATAAATTACAATTAAGAGAATTAGAGAAGAGAGATCTTCAATTTTTTTTTTGCCATATTCCCGGAAGATATAGATAACACATGCTTGATCAGAGATGCTTTCCCAACTTCTCACACCAAACTCATTAATTTTTCTTTAAATGGATGCATGTCCACTTATTAATCCCAAGGGACAAATGGATTTACATGTGAAATCTGTTTTAACAACTGATGATTTTTTTTAGTTTTATTGAGCGGTTTTAAGCTGTTGTTCACATTTTGACTAATGTACCAATGTTCTAGATTCTATGCCTCAAACCTTACGCATAAACCCAAAATGACCAAGTCAATAGAAATAAAAAAAAATACCTGTAAAATGTAGAAAAATCAACAAATAATGTTGAAAATACCAAGTACATACACACTTTCATATAGTGAATAGTAAGTGTACAAATTTTCAGACAAATCCTTGCAGTAGTTTCCGAGAAATGGTCCGAAGATGCGGAAAAAGCAGCCCATTGTGATGAAAATACCAGGTGCACACCTTCATAAGGTGAATATTAAGTGTACAAATTTTCATACCAATAGTTTCTGAGAGACAAAATCTCATCTACAGACATACAGACAGACAAACAGACAAGCTAATTCCAATATACCCCACTAAACTTCGTTTGCACGGGTATAATTATGACTGCTATTTCAGTGAGAAGAGACACCAAAGAGTCTGGGAACTATTCCCTTTCCCCTCTGCCTTTGAGAAAAAAGGAGTAAAACACCATCCCCTCGTCCATTGAGCAAGGCAAAGTCGGGCAACATCCCAACTACTCCTTCCTATATAGCTGCAGGAACAGGTCGGGCAATAGTACCCCACCCCCTTCTGTTCCATCAGGATCCAGGTGCAGCACCCGTTCAAGTTATGGCAGGCATCCTCCTGCCCCATCAGGATCCGGGCACAGCACTAATTCCAGTCAAAGCGTGCAGTCTAGGTGCAATAGACCATCTCCTCCTGCCCCATGAGGATCCGGGCACAGCACCCGCTCAAGTTATAGCTCGCCTCCTCCTGCCACATCATGATCTGGGCACAGCACCCGCTCAAGTTATAGCGCGCCTCCTCCTGCCAAATCAGGATCTGGGCACATCACCCGCTCAAGTGATAGCACGCCTCCTCCTGCCCAATCAGGATCTGGGCACAGCATCCATTCAACTGATAGCGTGCCTCCTCCTGCCCCATTATGATTCAGGTGCAGCACCCGTTCAAGTGATAGCATGTCTCCTCCTGCCCCATCAGGATCCAGGCACAGCACCTGCTCAAGTCTTAGCATGCAGTTTACACACAAAAGGCCGCCTCCTCCTGTACCATCAAGATCCAGGTGCAGCACCCGTTTGAGTGATAGCACACCTCCTCCTGCCCCAACACGATCGGGGCACAGCACCTGCTCAAGTGATAGCACGCCTCCTCCTGCCCCATCAGGATCCAGGCACAGCACCTGCTCAAGTGATAGCACGCCTCCTCCTGCCCCATCAGGATCCAAATACAGCACCTGCTCAAGTGATAGCATGCCTCCTCCTGCCCCATCAGGATCCAGGCACAGCACCTGCTCAAGTGATAGCATGCCTCCTCCTGTCCAATCAGAATCTGGGCACAGCATCCGTTCAAGTGATAGCATGCCTCCTCCTGCCCCAACAGGATCCGGGCACAGCACCTGCTCAAGCAAAATAGTCCATCTCCTCCTACCCCATCAAGATCTGGGTGCATCACTCCTTCAAGTTGTAGCATCCAGTCTAGATGCAGTAATCCACTTCCACCTCCCTTAAGCTATGGGAGCTATGGGAGCAGCAGTCCTCCAGTTACCAGGCAGCAGTCCAGATATAACACCACACAATCTTCTCCATTACGCTCTGGAAGAGAATTGGATCCATCTGTTCACCATTTTGCCCAGTTAAGTCCTTACATAGTGGACAAATTTCAACAGAAGCAAATATGCAATATGGCATTCAAAATAGGTGAAAAATAATTCCAGTTCAAAAACTTTTGACGAGTTGACAAAGCCCTTATTTTAATAATTGCAGATCTGTATCATTATGGTTTTATATGACCATAACGCTACAGATCCTGTAATGCAAAAAAAGTGCAATTTATTGCGAAATATTTTTTGCAAACTTTTGGGGAGAATTTCTCCATTTTCTAGCATTAGTCAATCAACTACTTTTCACTCCCTAATTATAGACACATTTTGTAGCCAATATGTATATTTTATCCACCTCCCAAGCATTTATAGTTGTCTCTACAGGCAATAAACATGCTTGAAGTGAATTTTCAGCATTCTAACAAATAATTCTAATCAAGCACTCAGTTTATCACTTGTAGAGATGAGTATAAAGGGTTGAGAGATGGATAAGATATACAGATTTAGCTAAATAATGTGCCTAGATATTGGGAGTGAAAGGTAGTTAATTCAATTGATTGATGCTGGAAAGTGGAGAAATTCTCCTTAAAAGTGTGCAAAAAGTATCGTGCCATAAATTGCACCTTTTTTTAATCACGGGATCTGTAGTGTTATGGTCAAAGACATATATATAAAACCATAAAGCTACAGATCTGCAGCTATTATTTTAACAACCTGTTTAAATTTCCTAAAGAGGCTGTCTCCCCTAAAATTATACTTGCACAAGGTGTGTCAGAGGAGGCAGTGATAATGTTTCTCGAGTTTTTGTACTCTGGAACAATCAACATCAAAACAGCCGTCATTGCTGACCTTCTGAAATTAGCACGTTTTTCACGTCGAAAAAATTAAAGACCTTTGCCTTAATCAACTGAAAGAGGCGAGCAATGAGCAGTTGCTTGAAATTCTACCAATAATGAGAGCTATGGAAGAAGAAGAATACTGCAATATCATCATGAGAGGAATTGGGAAAAACTTAATTCATCAATGTTAAGAAAACCCCTCTTTTTTCAATTTGGATGTGGACACTTTGTGTCTTATTCCGTCAGACAAACAGACAAGCTGATTCCAATATACCCCCGACCCCCCTAAACTTTGTTTGCGGTGGTATAATTATGACTGCTATTTTAGTGAGAGTAGACACCAAGGAGTCTGGGAACTTCTCCCTCACCCCTCTGTCATTGAGCATAAGAAGTGACACACCACCCCCTTATCCACTAGGCAGAGAAAAGTCGGGCAACATCCCACCTACTCCTTCTTATAGCTGCAGGAACAGGTCGGGTAAATGTGAAAAGTTTACATACAGATGGGCGATGGGTGATCAGAATAGCTCACTTGAGCTTTCAGCTCAGGTAATCTTAATGAAAAATTGGGAACAGACGGCAAGAAAGGTCAGATGACTGACACATTACTAAAACATAAACTCTTCTAGTCTTTCAGACCAATACAGCTCAAAATGAAAATAAAGAGCATATAAAATTGAGGCAAGAAACTTTATATGCACAATAAATCATACGTCCAATGTATACAAATATTTTTTTAACAAATATTAATGACATATTAACAAATCAGCTGCACCAACCCTAATATGGATAATCATTGACACTCAGTGAGAGACGAAACTATGGACACTGATATAGAAAATTATTTATACTCTTAAGAAAATTGTAGAATTACTGGAATACATATGTAAGTAGTTGTACAGGCACCAAAATGTACTACATAATCAATATAATTTATATTTAAAACAAGACTTGACATTGTTGATAGATTGTATACATTGTACTGTGGAATCAAATGAATTTATGGGAGACAATTTTCGCAGATTGCTTAAATTTTACAGGTTTGTGGAAACGTAGCGGGTAATTTTGTGTATTTTCTTATTCCTACAAAAGGAATTTTGACTTTGTAACCCTAAATTATTAATTTGCTGAAGTCATAAACTCATGACAAAGAGTTCCCAATGAACTGAACAAAAACTGAGCCACCATAAAATCTAATGATTGCACAGTATCTTTAAGATTGATTGTGGATTGCTCTGTTTCAAACAAGAACATTTTTGGTTTTTATACACTGGTGAAAGTAAACTGCCAAAAATAAAACAAGAGGCCCAGGGGCCACATCACTCACCTGAGCAACTAGCTAGGTAAAAGCAAAAAGAAATTCAGTATTGAAAAGTTTAAAAGTGGGTTCAGGGGAAGGGGTGGAGGTATTTGAACAAACTTAAATCTATACCTCCTATTTTTTCACTAATTCATAATTATCTCCCCTTGGAATAGGGCCCTTTATTTGAACAAACTTGAATCCTCTTACCCAGGGATAATTTGTGGCAAGTTTAGTTGAAATTGCCCAATTGGTTCTTGAGAAGAAGATGAAAATAAAACACGCCAACGCCAGACAAATTTTGGTCAGAAAAGCTCACTTGAGCCTTTGGCTCCGGTGAGCTAAAAAACCTTTGCCTTAATCAACTGAAAGAGGCGAGAAGCAGTTGCTCGAAATTCTACCAATAATGAGAGCGAAAAAGAAGAATACTTTGAGGATCATAAGAGGAATTAGGGAAAAACTTCATCAATGTTAAGGAAACCTCCTCTTTTTTTCAATTTGGATGTGAACACTTTGTGTCTTATCATGTCACAGAACAAATTGACCACGGATTCAGAGTTTGACATTTTTTTGCTAAGCAATATCATGGATAAATCATCAAGACTTTGAATATAGAATTCAGTATACATGTATAGAAAAGATTGTGTCCTATATAAGATTCCCTCTAATGTCAAGAAAAGAACTCTTCTACTGCTTAAATTACTTTACCATTAAGTTCTAAGAGAGAATTGGATCCTACCGATGTCCCTAATCAGCACTTTGTCCAGTTGGGACATTATATTGTGGACAAATTTCAACAAGAGAAACTATGTGACATGGCCTTTAAAATAGGCCACAAAATAATCCCAGTCCACAAACTTGTGCAAGGCTCAAAAAGGTCCTTTTTTAACAATATGATTGAAGAGGAGGTCTTTTCGCAATAGGCTGTCGCGCCTTAAATTATCCGTGTATCAGGCGTGTCAGAGGAATCATTGACAATGTTTCTAGAGTTTCTATACTCTGGTAATATCACTACATAAAAACAGCCATCTTAGCTGACCTTTTTAGATTGGCACGTTTTTAACATGCCAAAAATCAAAAAACCTTTGCCTTAATCAACTGAAAGAGGCGAGCAATGAGCAGTTGCTTGAAATTCTACCAATAATGAGAACCATGGAAGAGGTAGAATATACTGCAATCTAATTATGAGAGGAATAGGGAAAACCTTCATCAATGTTCAGGAAACCCACTCTTTTTACAATTTGGACGTGGACACTTTGTGTCTTATCCTGTCTCAAGACACATTGAACACTGATTCGGAGTTTGACATTTTTTGTTTATCCATTTCATGGTTCAACCATCACAACTTCGAATATAGATAACAACAGAATGATTAACATAGATACATTAACTGTACTTATAATATTCCATTGGGTCAGGATTTCTAAATGAACCATAATTTGCAGTCTGTTTAATCTTCAAATAAAATATTAAGCAATCTATTTCCTAGCTTGAACATTATTATGCCTTAAATATACTTAAAGTATGCAGGAGCATATTTTTTGTTGGATAAATTGTAAATGTTTGCATATATAATGTAAACTTATAACTCATAGAAAATCTTATAATTTCTTACCCAGTAACTATTGAAAAAGAAGATTCAGTGTGATAGAGTGGTAAGACATTTAACTCAAGGAACAACAATGGGATGGAATGCTTCCATTCTCTTCCTTTAAAATGTATCATCAATTAAAAATTAATTATTTTGTTTGCACACTGCTAGAACTCATTCCCCTCAAACCATCTAATTTTTAAACAGGCCACTGTTAGTTTCAGACAATTGACTCCTCACAAAAGGAAGGCTGGCTTGGTGGGTTATTTCAATGAACCAAAATTAAGCATGTTTGGTACCAATAAACAAGCTCAAAAGTTCTTGAAAATTTCTATACTAAAGCCAGGAGCCTTGCCAATGTCCTTAATTCGTTGCTGCAGAGGTGCCAATGAATTCCATGAAAAGTGAGAGTTCTAACTCCAGTTATTTAAACAAGAGGCCCATGGGCCACATCGCTCACCTGAGAAGCTTTGACCATTTTGTTCTTTACCAGATTTCCCCCTTGTTATACATAATGCATCCCCACCCTACCCCACTGATCATAATTTAGACATTTTGAAATCTACACTACCCCATGATCCTTCCATGGGCACATATGTTTCAGCTTTTTTGGCCCAGTGGTTCCTGAGAAGAAGATTTTCAAAGATTTTTCCTATATATTTCTATGTAAAACTTTGATTCCCTATAATGGCCCTGCCCTTCCCCCGGGGGTCATGATTCCTATAATTTAGAATCTACACTACCCCAGAATGCTTCTACATAAGCTTCACTTTTTCTGGCCCAGTGGTTCTTGAGAAGAAGATTTTCAAAGATTTTTCCTATATATTTCTATATAAAACTTTGATTCCCCATTGTGGCCCGCCCTTCCCCCGGGGGTCATTATTTGAACAATTTAGAATCTACATTATACCAGGATGCTTCCACATAAGTTTCAGCTTTTCTGGCCCAGTGGTTCTTGAGAAGAAGATTTTCAAAGATTTTTCCTTTATATTTCTATGTAAAACTTTGATACCCCATTGTGGCCCCGCCCTTCCCCCGGGGGTCATCATTTGAACAATTTAGAATCTACACTACACCAGGATGCTTCCACGCAAGTTTCAGCTTTTCTGGCCCGGTGGTTCTTGAGAAGAAGATTTTCAAAGATTTTTCCTATATATTTCTATATAAAACTTTGATTCCCTATTGTGGCCCCACCCTTCCCCCCGGGGTCATTATTTGCATAATTTAGAATCTACATTATACCAGGATGCTTCAACATAAGTTTCAGCTTTTCTGGCCCAGTGGTTCTTGAGAAGTAGATTTTCAAAGATTTTTCCTATATATTTCTATGTAAAACTTTGATTCCCCATTGTGGCCCCGCCCTTCCCCCGGGGGTCATGATTTGAACAATTTAGAATCTACACTACACCAGGATGCTTCCACATAAGTTTCAGCTTTTCTGGCCCAGTGGTTCTTGAGAAGAAGATTTTCAAAGATTTTTCCTATATATTTCTTTATAAAACTTTGATTCCCCATTGTGGCCCCGCCCTTCCCCCGGGGGTCATTATTTGAACAATTAGAATCTACATTATACCAGGATGCTTCCACATAAGTTTCAGCTTTTCTGGCCCAGTGGTTCTTGAGAAGAAGTTTTTCAAAGATTTTTCCTATATATTTCTTTATAAAACTTTGATTCCCCATTGTGGCCCCGCCCTTCCCCCGGGGGTCATTATTTGAACAATTTAGAATCTACATTATACCAGGATGCTTCCACATAAGTTTCAGCTTTTCTGGCCCAGTGGTTCTTGAGAAGAAGATTTTCAAAGATTTTTCCTATATATTTCTATGTAAAACTTTGATACCCCATTGTGGCCCCGCCCTTCCCCCGGGGGTCATCATTTGAACAATTTAGAATCTACACTACACCAGGATGCTTCCACGTAAGTTTCAGCTTTTCTGGCCCGGTGGTTCTTGAGAAGAAGATTTTCAAAGATTTTTCCTATATATTTCTATATAAAACTTTGATTCCCTATTGTGGCCTCACCCTTCCCCCGGGGGGCATGATTTGAACAATTTAGAATCTACACTACACCAGGATGCTTCCACCTAAGTTTCAGCTTTTCTGGCCCGGTGGTTCTTGAGAAGAAGATTTTCAAAGATTTTTCCTATATATTTCTATATAAAACTTTGATTCCCTATTGTGGCCCCACCCTTCCCCTGGGTGTCATTATTTGAATAATTTAGAATCTACATTATACCAGGATGCTTCAACATAAGTTTCAGCTTTTCTGGCCTAGTGGTTCTTGAGAAGTAGATTTTCAAAGATTTTTCCTATATATTTCTATGTAAAACTTTGATTCCCCATTGTGGCCCCACCCTTCCCCCGGGGGTCATGATTTGAACAATTTAGAATCTACACTACACCAGGATGCTTCCACATGAGTTTCAGCTTTTCTGGCCCAGTGGTTCTTGAGAAGAAGATTTTCAAAGATTTTTCCTATATATTTCTTTATAAAACTTTGATTCCCCATTGTGGCCCCACCCTTCCCCCGGGGGTCATCATTTGAACAATTTTGAATCTACACTATACCAGGATGCTTCCACATAAGATTCAGCTTTTCTGGCCCAGTGGTTCTTGAGAAGAAGATTTTCAAAGATTTTTCCTTTATATTTCTATGTAAAACTTTGATTCCCCATTGTGGCCCCGCCCTTCCCCCGGGGGTCATCATTTGAACAATTTAGAATCTACACTACCCCAGGATGCTTCCACATAAGTTTCAGCTTTACTGGCCCAGTGGTTCTTGAGAAGAAGATTTTTTAATGACCCAACCCTATTTTTGTCTTTTCTTGATTATCTCCCCTTGCGAGGGGATATGTCCCTTCATTTTAACAATTTAAATTCCCCTTCACCCAAGGATGCTTTGTACCAAGTTTGGTCAAAATTGGCCCAGTGGTTCTTGAGAAGAAGTCGAAAATGTGAAAAGTTTACAGACGGACAGACGGACAGACAGACGGACAGACGGACAGACAGACGGACGGACGACGGACAAAATGTGATCAGAAAAGCTCACTTGAGCCTTCGGCTCAGGTGAGCTAAAAAGGAGAGATATGGGCCTAATTCTAATTTGGATTTTCATGATCAGAATTGGCAAGAACTTTTAAGAAGCAACTCCAAGACAACAATCAGTATTTCTACAAATTTGAAAATTTTAGGAGTATAAGATTTCTCCATTAGTCTAACAAATGCCATAAACATGTAAATGTGAGCAAATAGATTGATCACATCATAAAACTCAAAACTATACAGTAATTCCCTAAGTACATGTGATATCATACAAATTAAGTGACACTGGTCAATAAGTGAGATATCAAAGACTAAAAAGATAATATGAATCAATGATGAAACATTCAGAAAATTTACATAATACAATAAACTATTCAAAATATTCTACATAACAATGAATCAGGCTCAAAAAAAGTTAATCACTTATTCTAGTTTACAATTTACATTTATATTACATATATATGTTTTAATCATTACTATACATTAAATATGCAACAAAATTAATGTTTATAACCAAGCATGCAAGCACTGCAATACTACAGATGTCCAATCTGCAAAGTAATTTTCACACCTATAGCTTTCTACTCTATTACCATTCATTTTGTAATTTTTGTTACAAAATTGCAATACAAAAATACATTTATTCCCACATAACACAACACTATATTTAAAATATACTACAGTTGTACTAAAAATGCCCCCTTAGCAACAACATTCACATATTTTTTTTTAAATAAAGTAGCAATACATTACAAAGAATGACTAAATTATAACGTACAAAACAAAACTTCATGAGGAGCTCAAAAATAAATTTTCTCACCTAAAGAGTTCGAAAGAATGTGTAAATGTTAGATTAACAGATAATAAACTTTAGTCAGAAATACCTTTATCTTCAGTGAGCTATGATTCAGGTAATACTTGACATTGTCGATGTATTAATACTAAATTACATCACATGCAAAAAAAGTAAACTTTTCAAAAAAAAATCCTGATGAAGAATTTATTCTGCATGATTATAGATTACTTGCCCTTATAATTTCCACTGACAATTAAACACAATTCCCTCATTTATAAAAATCAACTTTTCTGTTTAATTTGGTTTTAAGGGGGAGGGTTACTTTTTAAATGAAAAATTAATCCTATAGTATATTGTTGAACAGAAAGTTCTATGAGACAATGTGTGAATGGAGACACAAATTTCCCATTGGAATGTTTATCTCATTTTAAGCACCCAACCCTATCCCTCCTTTCATTTGAAATAAGTATCTCTAAGACAAGTTAAGAAAATATATACACCACCATAACACAAATCTTTCATTACAAACAATATACATGTACATAACTACATATATATATATATATATATATATATATATATATATATATATATATATATATATATATATATATGTAAGACTCCAAGGTCCGATGGTCACGCCAAGTCCGATGGTCTCGCCAAACCCCGATGGTCTGCGCCAAACCCCGATGGCTCGCTGTCTTTACGGACGCCAAAGTCCGATGGTCACGCGAAAGTCCGATGGCTCGTTTCCTATGAGACGCGCGACGCTAAAGTGCGATGGTCTGACACGCCAAAGTCCGTTGGTGCGGAGGAACAGTCAATGTTTATGACGTCATAATAGTCCGACGTCATGACGTTGTCCTGCATTCAAAATCCACTGATTCCGTATTCGTCTCACATACATTTTTACTGATATTGCTTATTGTTTTCGCCTACCTGAGCTATTAGGGCTAGTCCTTGTAGACTATTCGACTGATAAGGGTTAGTTCTTGAACATCAATGTGTTTCACCGAGAGATTTTATGGTAAGTCCTCGCACACTATTGGACTGATTTGGGTTAGTTCTGCACCCATCCAAGATATCTAGCTTATAGTTTTAACACATTTTTCGACTGATAAGTGTTATTCTCGCACCTATATCTAAAAGATTAGGGTTGATCTTTGCATTTAATATTTATTTGTATTTTATTTTAAACAAATCGGGCTTGACATGGCGCGGTATCGCATTTTTGCGCAGTAGTACTATGACGTCATAAACGTTAATTGTTTTCTACACCGTCGGACTTTGGCGTGTCAAACCATCGGGGTTTGGCGCAGACCATCGGACTTTGGCGTGACCATCGGACTTTGGAGTCCCATCGCACTTTGGAGTCCTACATATATATATATATATATATATATATTGTGATCAAAAAAAAAAAAAACAAGAGTCAGATCAGAACTGAAAGTTGACTAAGGTGGGGGGGGGGGGGGCTTGAATTTTAACCCCCCAGGGGATCATGATTTGAACGAACTAGAAAGTACACTACCTGAGGATGTTTCCATATAAATATTACTAATCATGGCTTTGAAATACTTGAAAAGAAAATTTTAAAAGGTTGCCCTATATATTTCGGCCTATGTTAAATTTTGATCAGCCATTTTGGCCCCACCCTACCCCCGGGGGTCATGATTTGAACAAACTTGAATCTACACTACCTGAGGATGATTCCATATGAGTTTCATCTTTCCTGGCCCAGTGATTCAGGAAAAAAAGATTTTGAAAGATTTTTCCTATATATTCCTATGTAATCCTTTGATCGGCCATTTGGTCCCACCCTACCCCCGGGGTCATGATTTGAAGAAACTTGAATCTACACTACCTGAGGTTGATTCCACACGAGTTTCATCTTTCCTGGCCCAGTGGTTCTGGAGAAGAAGATTTTTAATGATTTTTACTGTATATTCCTATGTAAATCTTTGATCGGCCATTTTGGCCCCACCCTACCCCCGGGGGTCATGATATGAACAAACTTGAATCTACACTACCTGAGGATGATTCCATATGAGTTTCATCTTTCCTGGCCCAGTGATTCAGGAAAAAAAGATTTTGAAAGATTTTTCATAATTATTCCTATGTAAAACTTTGATCGGCCATTTTGGTCCCATCCTACCCCCGGGGGTCATGATTTTAAGAAACTTGAATCTACACTACCTGAGGTTGATTCCACACGAGTTTCATCTTTCCTGGCCCAGTGGTTCTGGAGAAGAAGATTTTTAATGATTTTTACTGTATATTCCAATGTAAATCTTTGATCGGCCATTTTGGCCCCACCCTACCCCCGGGGGTCATGATTTGAACAAACTTGAATCTACACTACCTGAGGATGATTCCATATGAGTTTCATCTTTCCTGGCCCAGTGATTCAGGAAAAGAAGATTTTTAAAGATTTTTCCTATATATTCTTATGTAAAAATTTGATCAGCCATTTTGGCCCCACCCTACCCCTGGGGGTCATGATTTGAACAAACTTGAATCTACACTACCTGAGGATGATTCCATATGAGTTTCATCTTTCCTGGCCCAGTGATTCAGGAAAAAAAGATTTTGAAAGATTTTTCCTATATATTCCTATGTAAAACTTTGATCGGCCATTTTGGTCCCACCCTACCCCCGGGGGTCATGATTTGAAGAAACTTGAATCTACACTACCTGAGGTTGATTCCACACGAGTTTCATCTTTCCTGGCCCAGTGGTTCTGGAGAAGAAGATTTTTAATGATTTTTACTGTATATTCCTATGTAAATCTTTGATCGGCCATTTTGGCCCCACCCTACCCCGGGGGTCATGATTTGAACAAACTTGAATCTACACTACCTGAGGATGATTCCACATGAGTTTCATCTTTCCTGGCCCAGTGGTTCTGGAGAAGAAGATTTTTAAAAAATGCCATTAATTTTTCTCTAATTCATTATTATCTCCCCTTGGAAAAGGGCATGGCCTTTTATTTGAAGAAACTTGAATCCCCTTCACCCAAGGATATTTTGTGGCAAGTTTGGTTGAAATCGGCTCAGTGGTTCTTGAGAAGAAGATGAAAAGTTTACGACAACAACGACGACCAGACGACGGACAAATTTTGATCAGAAAAGCTCACTTGAGCCTTCGGCTCAGGTGAGCTAAAAACCACTCAGTACAATAACTGTAAAATAATGTCACTTCCAAACACAACAAAACAACAACTATTGCTATTTTAAGTCCAATAAACTGACTGTTACCTACTGCAGTAGGTCACATTAACATGATTAAAGCAAATTAAAAAATAAACAATTTCATGTAGTTTCACTCAATATTATGAACCAGCTACCTTTGATAAGAGTTTAACAACAAATGCCACAAATGTCTATAATGCCAGCACAGTTCAGTAGATGAACGTGAACACAGTCATTCGACCTTGAGGATTTTGCTGAAGTCATCCTGTGCTTTGGATTTCCAGGACTCCTTGGCCTTCATCCTCTTCAACTGACCATCCCTATTAATGAAAGTACAATAATGGACATTTTTCATGATGCCAAAAATACTCGTATTACTCACTAAAACATTGGAATTTTAAAACTGACATGTGTAATTATAACTACATTGCCAAGGTCACAATTAAATTTTAAAAATTCATGACTGACATACCAGTAAATCCTTTAACTTGAAATTTAAAACAAAAAAAATCCAGTTCATAAAATCCTTTATAGAAATTGACACTATAAAACATGTATTATAATGATCAAGTTTCAAAGTACATTAGTACATGTACCTCTAAATGGGAATCAAAATACCACAACTACAAATATTCAACCCAGGCCTTAAACAAGTTTTACTCTGGAGCATGAAGAGGTGTGCTTGAGGAGAATGTAAGTTCAAAATATTCTGGAATAATAATACTATTAGCCAAACCAAATGTTGCTGTCCATATACTGTATAACGGGTATTTTATACGTGCTACTAGTTTTTATGAGTTTTATAACTTCCTAAAATTTAAACGTGTAAAATTTCACAGAAGTAAAAACGCCTCGCCAAAATTTTGAATATTGTATTATGAGAGTATTTCAGTGCTATCATTGCCATTTAGCTAAGTACCCGGAGGCTACAGAATTAGTACTGACACTCTTTGGTATTTTGGGGAACTTTTTAATTGATTATCAATTAGGATCAAACAAGTAAATCTTAATCAATGCACAAATTATACAAATATCATCAATTACCTGGTTCCTCTTACGGGACGCATAATTTCTGATAATGACTTAACTATTACAGATTGAAGTCTTCAAATTATATCCGTTTTTCAAGACTTTGACCCTTTCTTCTTTTTCATTTGCTTCCAGTAAAAACTTCGACATTTTAATACATCGTAATCCCTGACCCCTGTAATTCTGTCAACTTAATCATGATGACTTGATTTGTCTCTCTTTTTGTTTTCATTAAAATGAAGATGTGCACGTGGTGCGCAACAATAATGATGCGTAGACATGTATATTAATTGAAAAAGGAATAAATTCAGGGCATGTGATATTTAAAGTATTTAGATGAATAAAACATATCGTTTAAGGAATCGACACTTATTATCACGGGAACAATTTTGTTTTTTATTTTACATCGGGTTGTCCAGACACATATAAAACACGTATTTGTATGTTAACACATTCAAAACGTTAAGACATTGATCTTGAACTTCATCCCTGATGATTTTAATTTTTACAGACATGCTCAATTCTTAAAAAATTAACACATGAAAAATAAAATCACCCTATTCCAACAGAAATTCATAAAAATTTACAGCAGTAAAAATTACCCGTTATACAGTATTAGGTGGATAAGCAACAACAGAGATATTCATGTTTTGTCCTATCATTTTCCTCAGTATAAAAATTCATTTTTTGTATGTTGTTAAATGTCCCTCTTGAGAATTCTTCACTCATAGGGGGGCGCCACAACTTGCCAGTGGAGAGCTGCAAATTTTGTCCTATACTCAACACATATGACAATTGAGGGATCTTTTTCATGCTCGCATCTACCTCGTACCAGCACCTACAGCGACACGGGATCTCAGTTTATACGGACTCATACGAAGGACTAGTCTCCACATCCCTTGACTTAATTAACTCCTCACTTAGTGACTCTAGAGCAGATGCTCTAACCTCTGCCCCACGTCAGCGACAATAAAACTTAACATACATGAAAAGGCTATTTCAATAGCTAAATAGTAATGATACTTTGATCACCATTTACATTGAGACTTACCATGATAAATCTACCAGTCCACCTTGTCTGGCTATTTCTTTTTTCACTCTGTTAGCAAAATCAACAGCACTCTCGTTTTCCTGAAACAATTTATTTATAAGTAAGCAATACACAAAATTCACAAATTGTAGTACATGTATCTGTTAGCAGTAGCTTACTCAAGAGGGTGTAAAGAATAATTTTTTTGTATGTCTCAACAAATGTGATGACGTTAGCTTTTCCACCATAAAGTTTCAGTGTTTTAATTACTGTAGACGTACTTTTTTCCACAGGGTCATAATTCCGCAGAATCTCAATCTCTGTAGAAAATTACGCGGATTTCTCAGACTGTCCTATATGCCAAGTACATTTATATTAAGTAAGCTTGGACAAATTTCCGCGAATGTTTGTGACCGCATACATAGCGTAAATTAATACCACACAGAAAAAAGTACTTCTAAATTATCTGAGGCAGGCTACTCACAAATAAGTCAGTGTTTTAGGTATTCAACAACCTCATTTAAATGACAGCTTTTTGGAAATTTTATGGTTGAAAATAATTTGTAAGAAAATACAACTATCTTGGATTGTATATTTCATTCCAGATGCTAAGCCAAAACCTTATTAAAACTGAATTTGATTACAGAAAAATACATAGGGATCACGGTAGGTGTGATTATTTCAGAAGGAATGCTACAGTACCCGCATCGTTATTCTTTACAGGATACACGATACGATAGGATACACGCACGATACGATATGATACACGCACGATACGATAGGATACACGCACGATACGACAGGATACACGCACGATAGGATAAACGCAAAACACGATAAACGAAAAACACGATACACGCAAAACACGATAAACGCAAAACACGATAGACCTGATAAACGATCTTCACGATAGGATAAACGCAAAACCTGATAGGATTGTTTTAAAATGCAGAACGGTTTTTTGACAAGACGAAAAGATTATTTTTTATTTCATTACTGCAATATTTTAATTTAGATATTTGCAAAGCTTCAAATCCTAATTATAAATTATATTTAAAGTATTAAAAAAACAACTTGAGATCACTGTGGTAATTTTACAAAAGTTTATTTATTTATTTATTTATTTATTCATTTTTTTTTTCATTAATTAAATTATTTATTTTGAAATGCAGACTGCACTTTTTTAAAATTCAACTCAACGGTGGAGATTTCCAATTATTATTGTAAATATCAAAATTCTCAAACACTATACTTGTAAATGATATTACCGGTATTTTAATATTATAAAAATACTTTTGTACGTTATAAATTTATCTATAGGTACTAAGTTAGCATACGGAAGAAATATACTCAATGAATATATGTATTTAATCTCTAAAGCTTACAATATAGGTACTAAGTTAGCATACGGAAGAAATATACTCAATGAATATATGTATTTAATCTCTAAAGCTTACAATCTGCGGTGTATACAAAATCGCAATTAAATAATAAAAACTTAGGAAACAATACATGTA
The DNA here is from genome assembly GCF_032062105.1 of Saccostrea cuccullata. Taxonomy (NCBI): domain Eukaryota; kingdom Metazoa; phylum Mollusca; class Bivalvia; order Ostreida; family Ostreidae; genus Saccostrea; species Saccostrea cuccullata. The sequence goes on from NW_026927928.1 coordinate 256,482, forward strand.
GAAGGTCGGCCAAAGAAATCGGCTATAACAAAATTGATAAATGTAACGTGATATATCTCTCATGAACTATATATACAGTTCAAAAAAATTATTTTCTTGAGTAGAATTCTAAATAAATGTTAATTTCAATACACTGCACAATCACTACTATAATAGCACTACATCAATATGCATTAATACATGTAAACTGTGTCAAAAGAATATGAATTTGCTACAACTGCACATGTACATGTACGTGAACGCTAAGCTCTCATATATATGCATGCAAATATTTATATATCATATACTTACAACCTCGCATTGAGTAACGAATATTGAATGATAAGATACTTTTTTTTCTTTACCATACAAAACACAAACCTAAATAAATAAATATTAAAAGAGTAAAATGCGACTTTTCCAACTTAAATTACTAATTATAAATCATTGCTATTAGACTTTGCGTGCACTGTTACTAAAAATAATTTAAGAAAGAATTAAGTCGGCAAATGAATTAAAACTCTGGAAACTATTATAGATTTAATCTCATATGAGGCATATTTGAAGGGCGGAATGGTGAAAGTCTATAACAAATTTAACATGAGATAAACACTATCTAACCAAATAGCCAAAAATAAAATCGAAAAAAAAAGTTAAATAAAGTAATCGATTAATACTATAAATTAATTCGGTGCAATGCATTTACTCGTCTTGCAAGGTCAACACGGAATCAGACTTCTTTTTTTATTGTTATAGTAAAATACCGTAAAATAAAAATAAAAAATAATGTGAGCAAATTGTAATAGTTTAGAATGTTAGAATTATCTCACCCTTTTCTACGATCAATGAACTTGTTTTCTAGAATTAATTCTGTCTGTAGCCCGACAAAAACCCGGTGATCCGAAAGAAACCCGATTATCCGAAAGTTCATTTACTGTAAGTGCAGCATTTTTTTTTTTTGTTGAGGTTATTAAAAGACTTATTTACATGTTATGGAAACATCGTATAAATAAAAATAAATCAGCGGGTTAAATTAAGGGACGTTATTTCATTAAATTGATTTATATGATTTTTATTTAAATTCAAGAAAGGATTTTTTCCCGTAATTGTACGATTATATAATTTATTTAGAAAAAAAAAATCTTTGTACGGTATGAACGAATCCCGAAAATAATTACTATTTGACACAAGGTGAGAGAGCAGTTCAGGTAGGTTGACGGTGAACACACACGGGCCGAGCTGTCATTTAGGGGGGGGGGGGGGGGAGGGGGGGGGGGTGTTGACAGCAGGAAGGCAGTGTGCTGATTAGAGAGGTACACATACGTGTCAGTTTTATGGCAAGGAAAGCTCTTGGATTTGACACTCAGATGCATTATATTTTCAGTTTATTCCGAAAAGTAAGCTGTTAGAGTCTTCATGTTTTTTCCTGTATATTATTTTTAGATTATCTAATGCCAGATAAAATTAAATGAAAAACTTCTACTTTTTAGTAACTGTCGTGGTGTAATAAATCGGGTAGAGCATATTGATCCATTACATTTTATAATTTTGATTTTAAAAAAAATAGACATATTAAGGTATTTAACTAATTAGATAGTGAAAAAATATATTTAAAAATTGAGCCCTTCGGCAAAGTCGGTGTTAAAGTTATCTGGATCAATATCTTAAATGCTTCGTTATTATTTTTTTTTTTAAATCAAGATTTTAAATAATTGTGCATATATGCACATCAGAGGCGAAAACACATTCCTAATATTATCAGACGATTAATCGGGGGAAAATGATTATTGTTTAAAAATATGAATATCAATACCATGCTTTTTATTATTATTTTTTGGGGGGGACGGGGTACGTATACCCCGTGGATTACCGAAAATCTTCCTCTATTGATTCTGACTAATTTAAAATAATCATTTTGACCCAATACATCATTCAATTCGATGAATTAAAAAAGACCAGGGGATTATTTCATTTTTTTAATTTTGATTCCCTGCTTGACCATGATTTAATTATTATTTTCTTTATTTCTATTATTATTAATGATTTATTTTGTTAATTATTTTGTTTATATATATTATTCTTTTCCTTCCCCACTTTAATATTTCTTTTAATGATGAAAAACTAAGGGATAAAACTTTCTTTTCTCTTTCTCTGTTAAAGTAATCTTATTTTAGTTAACAAAACGAAAAAGAAACTCGGAATACCTCGGTAGTTTTTTCCTGTAGTAAAGATAAAAAGCGAGGGTTTCCGAATGTACACGATAAACGCAAAACACGATACACGATAGAACCTGATAAACGATCTACACGATAAACGGAAAACACGATACACGGAAAACACGATAGAAAACGCAAAACACGATAAACGGAAAACACGATACGATAGGATACGATAGGATACACGCACGATACGATAGGATACACGCACGATACGATAGGATACACGCACGATAGGACACGATAGATTTGTAAAGAATAACGATGCGGGTACTGTAACTCCTAGGAATAAAATATCTAATTTGAAAATCATAAAATTAAAGTGATGTCATGACCACTTCTTTTGAAATATTATTTTAAAATACTTGAAGTTCTTTGCTCACTAGTGCTCAGTAGCTTTTTTCAACATAATACTTGTAATTCAATACCTTTAATGTAAAACCATCATTGAAGATGGAAGTCAAACTGTTTATAAATACTTAAAACGTTTTGACTAAACAGACCAAAAGACAGTCTGCTTCCCCTGATCACCAGACAAATAAAGTATATCAAAGAAATAGAACTGTTAAATTTATACTCACACTTCTATGCATGGGAGGGAGATACCACACCTCTGCCACCAAAGCCCAGCTTGTTAACAAATCAAATATATGCTGCACCATTCCCATTTTACTGCTATTCCAAAACGCATCTCCAAATCTTTTATCGTACTGAAACAAAAAAATTCCTTTTATGAAGTAGTTCTATGTGAAATCAAATATTAAAGAAAATTGGGGAAAAAAATTTTTAAAGGAAGCTCAAGGTCATAAAATTATATTATAAAATGTGAAAATTTCCTATCAGTAAAATCCACCTGTGATGTCATTCTTTTGTTTGAGCTCTCCATTACTTTTCAGAAATGGAGAGTTGCAAATTTCACTGATAACGGAATTTCTTTTGTTCTTATTCTCCTTTCCGTGCCTCTACTGAGGAAAGAACGTAGAAAATTTTTGAGAAGAGTTTATGAAAATTTTAGACTTGATTGTCACATTATAAAAATTTTATTGCCCATGGTAAGAATCGAACCAGGTACCCTCCGCTTTCAAGTCGGTTACTCATTTCACTTAGCTAAGGAAGCTGTTGAGAAACACGGATTAAAATGACTTTAGTACACTTTTTTTGCCTTACTTTCTATAGTATATAAAAAATACTACTAAATATATTATGTCCATTTACAGTGTATCATATAGATATTATATTTTATATTAATGAACAATAAAAACGAGGCCCATGGGCCACATCGCTCACCTGAGCACTGTGGCTAGGAAAAAGCAGAATTGGTTTATACTTGAAAAGCTTAAATCCAAAAGTAGTCCCATGACCAATCCTGGCTTTGCTATTCTTGAGAAGATTTTTAAAGAATTTTCCTATACATTTCTATGTAAAACTTTGGTCGGCCGTTTTGGCCCCTCCCTATCCCTGGGGGTCATAATTTGAACAAACTTGAATCTACACTACCTGAGGATGCTTCCATATAAATATGATCAATTATGGCTTTGCTGTTCTTGAGGAGAAGATTTTTAAAGAATTTTCCTATATATTTCTATGTAAAACTTTGGTCGGCCATTTTGGCCCCGCCCTACCCCCGGGGGGTCATGATTTGAACAAACTTGAATCTACACTACCTGAGGATGCTTCCATATAAATTTGATCAATTATGGCTTTGTTGTTCTTGAGGAGAAAATTTTTAAAGAAATTTCCTATATATTTCTATCTAAAACTTTGGTCGGCCATTTTGGCCCCACCCTACCCCTGGGGGTCATGATTTGAACAAACTTGAATGTACACTACCTGAGGATGATTCCACATGAGTTTCATTTTTCCTGGCCCAGTGGTTCTTGAGAAGAAGATTTTTAAAGATTTTTCCTATATATTCCTATGTAAAACTTTGATCGGCCATTTTGGCCCCACCCTACCTCCGGGGGTCATGATTTGAATAAACTTGAATCTACACTACCTGAGGATGATTCCACATGAGTTTCATCTTTCCTGGCCCAGTTGTTCTTCAGAGGAAGATTTTGAAAGATTTTTCCTATATATTCCTATGTAAAACTTTGGTCGACCATTTTGGCCCCATCCTACCCCCGGGGGTCATGATTTGAACAAAATTGAATCTACACAACCTGAAGATACTTCCATATAAATATGACCATTCATGGCTTTGTTATTCTTAAGAAGAAGATTTTTAATGACTTTATCTATACATTTCTATGTAAAACTTTGGTCGGCCATTGTGGCCCCGCCCTACCCCCGGGGGTCATGATTTGAACAAACTTGAATCTACACTACCTCAGGATGATTCCACATAAGTTTCATCTTTCATGGCCCAGTGGTTCTTGAGAGGAAGATTTTTTTAAAATGGCATTAATTTTTCACTAATTCGTAATTATCTCCCCTTTGAAGAGGGCTTGGCCCTTCATTTGAATAAACTTGAATCCCCTTCATCCAAGGATACTTTGTGGCAAGTTTGATTGAAATTGGCCCAGTGGTTCTTGAGAAGAAGATGAAAATGTGAAAAGTTTACGACAACGACAACAACGACAGACGACGGACAAATTTTGATCAGAATAGCTCACTTGAGCCTTCGGCTCAGGTGAGCTAACAAGCATTTAGAGAGGTGGAAATTACGCGGGTTTATATACTTGTGGCCTCGGCTCCATTACTTTTAAGGAATGGAGCGCTACTCCTACATTAACCCTTACGTATGTACCAGTATGTGAGTTTATCAAATACATATTATTAACTAGCTACTTTGAAAATGAGTTGAATAGGGAATTGCATAGTTAGAATAACCTGACAGTGTCTTTGGACAAGCCCTCACCACAGTTAGAATACCTCCCATATACTCGCAATGTAGAAGATAGAATGTTCTATCGTTAAAATGATATTGTCTTACCGACCCGGTGCATTTACTATGAACAATTCAGAGAGTTTCGAATGCAAACATCACGTAAAATTTGAGTTGAGAAAAAATGTTGAGAAAATCAGTTGTATTTTCTTCCTTATGTGGATTATATTTTATTCAGGTTTAAAGACATGAACAACCTCAAAAAGGTTTGTTACAATTAATTTGAAAGTTATTTTCAGTGCATATCTTTTTGTATTCTTCAAAACCATTTCGGAACGATTCTGCAATCATTTCCGAGTATATGAGAGGTATTCTAACTGTGGTGAGGGCTGCAACATTTAACTTTCAATCTCACCTTACTGTAAAAGTACTTTTTTCCGCGTGGTATTAATTTACGCTATGTACGCGGTCACAAATTTTCCGCGGAAATTTGTCCAAGCGTCTATAATATTATAAATGTAACACACATAGTGACAATCTATAAAATCCGTGTAATTTTCTACCCGCAGATTAAACAGAAATTGAGATTCCGCGTAATTATGACCCCGTGGAAAAAAGTACGTCTACAGTATTTCTCTAACCTTACCTTTATAGCTACAGGGTATATAGTATCACTGACTTCAAAACTGCCCTTCTTGAACATCATCACAGATGTATTATTTATACATGTGCCTGTGAAAGAAAAGGGATATTGCATTAAAATTAAACTGCCTTTTATCATTTAAAGAAAAGTTCTCTTTTATTAAAATTCACTGCCAAGTATTGCTTTGAAAATATTACATGTATTCTGTTTCAAAATTAGAGTAGAGGTGACTTCTTCATCTTAACTCAAAGTTACAATTTATGGGGTTTAATTTTTTACCAATTTGTACAATTAATTAAAAGAATATTCTTTCTAAAAATCAACTCCACCAAAAATATTTGATTTTGACAGCATAATCTATTCACCGATAATTTGTTGATAAACTTTCAAGGCCTGTTCAAGAGAGCGAAAGTTTGCGAGCACTTGACAAAATTCCTTTTACCTCTAATAGAAACTCGCTGTGTAGAACAGGCCTCAGGTTTTCTTTGAATTAGCATTCTGAGATTTTAACAATAGACTAACAGTATTTATAGCTCAAATCGGAAATTTAAGATAAAATTTTCATGTTTATGCATTTTAACCTACCCTCTGGGAAAATCAAAATAGGTAATTTATTTTTATCTTCTACATGCTCTCTTAATCTGAAAGGAAAAAGAAAGGGAAAAAATATTGCATATTTTTCATTGGAATGATTTACATTTCCACACACAACAATATTAGCTTAGTCTACCCTTACCTTTTGGCAACAATAAATCTATCCTTGACCTCTGACCTCTCGAAATAGATGTGATCAGCAGTCCTGGCCAAGAGTTTCATGACTAGACCCAGAAATCCCCCGTGTCTCTGGCCCACCTTAAGGAGGGGGTTAAAGAAAACTCATTACATGCATGTATTCATGTTTTTATCTCAGTCAATTTGTTAAAAATTCTCTGCATTTCTAATTGTACTTGACCTGTGTTTGACACTAATTTATGCTTTTTGCAATGATATAATTCTTCATTCTTTGATCTTGTCAATAATTGTAGCAGTAAGTACAACTTACAAGGGAGTAGCAGTTATCACAGGACAGAATGATAACATCCAATGGAGAAGTGTGATTAGCCACACAGATCCCATTCTTAACCATGTTCTCTCTGAAAATTATAATATTTTTACAGTCAGACAGACAGACAATGCTTTAAAAGAAGTCAGTGATAAAATTTTTAAAACACTTAAGAGATGAAGATACAAATTTTTTCACTTTTATACCCTCTTGTTCTAACCTGTATGTTGGTTAATTGTCTAATTGAAAAATTAAGTGACATTTTGTTACCTGCCATGGTACGTCACAACAGCAGAGCAGGCTCTACACAGGATTCTATGGCAGACCAAGGAAGCATATCTATTTAACTGCCTTCTCAATCTGAAAATAAAATTTTTACACAGCTTTTACTTAAATTTTTTCCCAAAATAGCAGAGTTTGAGTCTGTGGTACTACATGTATAAATGTTTGTACCTTTAAGACTTGTACTCACGGTATATCTGGTAATACTCCTATAACAGCTGTAGAAAATAGTAACCAACCAAGTCCAATGCATAACAGTATCAGCCTTAAATAAATCAAAACAAGAAATCTGTGAGCCAATGCTCACTAGTAATACCCCCGCTCTGATGTAAATAAGCACTATCATGTTAATATATATAAAAGTTCAATCACAGGCAGATGCACAGAAAAATATGAAGTTGACATCAGATTCATATCAAAATTAATCCCACCATATGGCATGCCTCAACAGAGATTGAAATAAAATTTAAAGCATCTGCTATGAACAGCTAATGAGAAAACTGCGACGAAAAATTGTTAAGTGTGAAACAGACAGACGCACAGACAAACACGAAGTTGATATCCGATTTGAAAAAAAAATGTATCCCAAGATATGGCATATATATGCAGAAAAAACTGTGACGAAAATTTGTTACATGTATGTATGAAACGGACAGATGCAGAGACAAACAGGAAGTTGACATCGGATTTGAGCGAAAATGTATCCCACCATATGGCATGCCTCAGAGAAAATTGTGTTTAAATTTCAAGCATCTACGATGAGTAGCTGTTGAGTAAACTGTGACGAAAATTTGTTATGTATGAAACGGACAGACGCACAGACAAACAGGAAGTTGACATCAGATTTGAGCGAAAATATATCGCACCATTAACATGCCTCAGAGAAGAATGTGTTAAAATTTCAAGCATCTACGATGAGTAGTTGCTGAGAAAACTGTGACGAAAATTTGTTACATGTATGTATGAAACGGACAAATGCAGAGACAAACAGAAAGTTGACATCGGATTTGAGCTAAAATGTATCCCACCATATGGCATGCCTCAGAGAAAATTGTGATTAAATTTCAAGCATCTACGATGAGTAGTTGCTGAGTAAACTGTGACGAAAATTTGTTATGTATGAAACGGACAGATGCAGAGACAAACAGGAAGTTGACATCAGATTTGAGCGAAAATATATCCCACCATTAACATGCCTCAGAGAAGAATGTGTTAAAATTTCAAGCATCTACGATGAGTAGTTGCTAAGAAAACTGTGACGATAAATTTGTTATGTATGAAACGGACAGACCCACAGACAAACAGGAAGTTGATATCTAATTTGAGAGAAAATATATCCCACCATATGGCATTCCTCAAAGAAGATTGTGTTAAAATTTCAAGCATCTACGATGAGTAGTTGCTGAGAAAACTGCGACGAAAATTTGTTATGTATGAAATGGACAGACGCAGAGACAAACAGGAAGTTGATATCCGATTTGAGCGAAAATGTATCCCACCATATATGGCATGCCTCAGAGAAGACTGTGTTAAAATTTCAGGCATCTACAATGAGTAGTTGCTGAGAAAACTGTGACGAAAATTTGTTTCGGACGGAAACACAGACACACGGACACACAGCTGCACAGACACACGGACAGACACACAAGGGTAAAACAGTATACCCTCCTCTCCTTCGGAGCGGGGGTATAGATATGATAAGATTTTCTGAAAAAAATTATGCTAATAAAAACTGATATCAAAGTAAAACAAAGTTTATCATTGAGGCATATATAATAACAACATTACAATATATATATACTGTGTATCTTAAAAATTTTCAAATAAGAAGATTAGAGAAGATGCACCAGCTGCAAATTCATGTACCGTAATTACAGAATTTAGGTCGATACTTTTTTCTCAGAACCGCTGGGGTCGCCCAATGTACAGAATTCGACATTTTTAAGGCTCAAGTTTACGAAAAATGCCCCCAAATCAGTAAAATTTACGTCAATTTCAAAGCAAATCTGTGCCACTTTCATAAATTTTTTCATTATTTACGCAGAAAAATTAATGCCTCGGTAAACAATAAAGAATAAAATATTTATTCCATTGCTTTCTTACAAAATAAATTCCATTAACGATCCGTTGATGACAAAACATTGCTCCATCTAGTAAACAATTTCAAAATATCTTAAAAATTTTCAAATAAGATTAGAGAAGATGCACCAGCTGCAAATTCATGTACCGGTATTATACAAAATGGTTCTTTGAATTTTCATCCACCTCTGTTTCAGATAATCTTCACTTTTTATCAATAATATAATTATATATGCTCCAAGCTATATATAGATACTGTATTTGGATTCAACACTCTAAATATTTTCCTTTCATCACTTTCAGCAAGAGGATTCTAACATTAAATGATTTGTACCAATACACTAACAGAAATAAAATATTTATCTTATTACCAGCAATATCAAAACCCATAACTTTTCAGTTCCTCGTCTTTGTAGATAACTGTAAACAACTGTGATTTAAAATTTATACATATGCAAAGTACAAACCTAAATGGTAAAAACAGGTATCTAAATAGACATCCCAAACACCATAAAACTGTAAGACGAACACTGAAAAAGACAAGATCACAATTAACAAGAGGTTCAGTGGCCTAGATCTCATCTAGGGATGTGCAATTTTATCAGTCCAGTCCAATACGAAAATTCGTAATATTACGAAAAAACGTAAGATTACGAGAAAGCGTAATATTACAAGTTATCGTAATATAAAATTTATATTACAATTTTTCGTAATGTAGTTAAATTACGAATACGCGTAATATAGCAGATTGTAAGAGACTATAAATTACGAGTTTTCATAATCCAAGACAAATTCAAGCATTGCAAGAAATTGAGTGGTGGGTAGCAAAGTATGACGTCAGTAATATATCAGATTCCATGGCTACTGATAGCACGCGGTCAGTTTGATCAGTTACGCCTATCATAAAGCATGGAAATTCAAGAAGAAAGTACCGCCAACGATGGGTGAGTGGACAATTTCTTTTATTATTCTTTTATAGGAATTTTCCCAAGGATAAGACCAATTTTCCAGTAAATTTCAAAATTTGCTTAAGCATGTCGCATTGGTCTATATCACCCGAACTCCCTACTTTTCTTGCGAAGTCTACCCTAAAAATCATACCTCGTCTCATAATTCAACTCTTCGTGCAATTCTTATATTGAAATACACAGAATTCAAATCTCAGTAAGAGTCGTACAAGTTATCGCCCATGGCATCTCGTAGTAAACGTCATACTTTGCTACCCGCCACTCAATTTCTTGCAATGCTTGAATTTGTCTTGGATAACGAAAACTCGTAATATAGTCTCTTACATCTGCAATATTACGCGTATTCGTAATTTAACTACATTACGAAAAATTGTAATATAAGTTTTATATTACGATAACTTGTAATATTACGCTTTCTCGTAATCTTACGTTTTTTCGTAATATTACGAATTTTCGTATTGGACTGGACTGTTTATATGCATACTGATATATCATGATTTTTAATTGTGTGATATGTACCGGTATCATGATACACAGACTAAAATACTGGTATTTACTAGGTACATAATTAGAAATTCCAAAATTTTGGTGATACCCATCATTAATCTCTTTAAGGAATGAAGCTTATTTCAACTTATATTATATGATATAACAAAACTTGGGGCAGTTTACGCTTTATAAACCACGAAGCGAGTTATAAAAAAGAGTACACTGCCCCAAGTTTTGTTATATCGTATAATATAAGTTGAAATAAGCTTCACTCCTTATGATTTTATTTCAGTGCAGACAATGTGAGACAATTTTTCCCCTAGAATAAGGCTTCACATTGATTATATTTTAAAAGTAACGTCAAGCAGAGTAATACGTTTTTTGACATATCTCATTGTGACGTAGGCAAGTTATGTTATACAAAATGGATAAAATCTTTTATCCAATCAAATGTCGTGTTACAAGTAAAATCAAATTATTCTCATCTACAGTGCACACTATCACTTACATTTAAAGCTTCTTAGTATCCTGTACATGTACCGGTAAAAATATTAAATCTACACCTCTAGATATGACTAATCATGAGTTTGCTGTTCTTAAGAGCAAAATTTTTAAAAAGATTTTTCCTATATATTCCAATGAAAAATATTCATTGCCCCTTGTGGCTCTACCCTACCACCCAGTTGTCTTGCTTTGAACAAACCTACAATGTACACAAGGTCTGCATGCAAGGTTTTACATAAGTCTCATCTTTGCTGGGCAATTGTTCTTGAGAAGTAGATTTTTAAATGAGGTTTCCCAATTTTCCTTATTAAGAGGGGGTGGCCTTTCACATGAACAAATCTGAATGCCCTTTATCCAAAGATACTGTGAGCAAAGTTTTGTTGAAAGCAGCCCAGTTGTTCTTGAGGGGAAGATGAAAATTGGAAAAGTTTACAACAAATATACATGTTCTAACAGAATCCAGCAGGTATACATATTACAACTTTTACAAAAAATTCATATAAAAAAAATACAACAATCATCTTCATATTCTACCTTATAAACTGGTGGCCATGCGTAGTTCTTGTTAAAAAATTCCATGTGCGTAATTCTGCAATCACAATTAATACTCAATATGTTAATCTTGCAAATAGAAACTGTCCTGAGGAATAAGATCTTTCAAAAAATTTCATTTCTCTATTACGGTAGTACATATACTACATATGTATTAATTAAACTATCGATCAAACAAATGGATTAAAAGCAATACTTGTACATGTACATATACTACGTAAATGCCATATATATTACTTAATGGCATAATTTATTATGAAAATTTTTTTTTTCATAACCCTTTTTCAAAAAGGGTAAAGAACATCGCTAACCTTCAGCTGAGAAACACTTGGTGACATCATCTTCAATTATGGCCTAAAACATGAATGAAAATTTAAATATTTAAAACGCTTTGTCCCGATTAACTTTTGCATATTGGTAGTATTAAAAGCAAATCTACATTACCAGGTAATAATAATTTCATATTATAAATGATGTTTACATAATTATACACACACTAATATTCATGATCATTACAATTTTATTCCACTAGCAAAATTTACAAATTCAAACACAATATTTTAAAACTTTTTAGAAATATATAAAATACTCTCCATTTACTGACAACTGACAAAAATTTTAAAATAAAATAACCTCAACTCCACATTTTGCAAAATACATGATATCCGAGATGTGGAATTCCTTTTTAAGGTTAGTGAGGTCATAGTCAGCCCTGTTGGATGGTATGTGTATACCCTGGAAGGCATCTATAGCTATGTCTCGCTGAATCAGGGGTTTCTCTACAAAATCAATCAAAATACCATGAAGATATTTTTTTCTGTATAAAAATATTTAAATATGCTAGCTGGAATGTACTTGCGGAATTTATAATTATCAAACTTCATTTGATCTTCTCTATTTATTAGAAATGGTAATAAAACTGTAAATACCGTATATTTAACATGATCAAGATAACTAATTTGTAACAGGGTAGATCCTCCTCTAATGGGTGTTGTAAGGGCAATATGCCAGAATAAACAGGGGTGGGGAAATTCCCCGAACCTAGGTCTTTACGCACAACCCTGAATGTCAATATATGTACATTTTTATAATCAAATGAAATACCGAGTACTTACACATTTATACGTATGCAAGTGTTCAAACAAATGAACATCGCTCGAAGTAATTGTGCATGGTAATGCATGTTTTTCAATTTGTTCTGCACACTTGCATGAATTTTTTATGGAAGCATGAAATGCAAAAGACGTCTATCTCTGAGAATACAAAATGCAGCTTTGATTTTTAAAAATGTCATTTCATACATTAGCTGACTTTAAATTATATTCTACAGATACCAACTCTGAAATATGACATGCAGCCTTGTCAATTGGGTATATAAACACCTGACATGTAATTCTGAATTATATAACATATATAACCTATATACGATAGTGATGTATATTAAAGACCTGCATGATCAGTGACATGTGCATTCATGTTTGAAAAAAACCTCGATACATGTGTACTCATGAATCTGTAACAAGTACCCACTTTTAGATCACCTATGGTACAATCACCTTTAGAAAGATATTTGATAAAAGTACATCCTAAAAACAAAGTCCTCTCCATTACTACTACATTATCTCATCGTATAATTATCAATCACCAAACATATACCTGTCGTTATAGCTATAGAGCAAGCTGTGAAGATTAGATAGTACAATATAATGCAATTATAGCGAACATTCTTATAACGAATTGATGCTTATAGCGAAGTGCATGATTTTCATTCTCCTTGACTTTAAATTATAAAGAATTACGATTATAACGAAGCAGATTTTTGGGTCCCTGGCCCTTTGTTGTAAGCGTGTTTTACTGTAATCTAGCTGTGTTACCTCCTAGCCTACTAGTTAACTGACAGACAGTTAACATTTACTGGTTTTCCGGCATTGGGCCAAGGCAACAAAAATGGTAAAATTAGGAACCATATTGCATTTTGGGAAATCCTGGAAAATGCAATGTATGCAGTCTGGAATCTGATCATAGCACTCTCCTACACATACCTGTTTATTGAAGTCACAAATAATGCCATTATCTTGAATAATAACGCCTGTATGTTGTGATGTCATCTTGCCAAATGAAAATAATTTTCTCACACTTGAAATTGTCATCAACAGTAAAACAAGAAATGTTCCGTAAACTGGAATTGGCCTTATAGGGTATTGGTAGGAGATGCATCAAAGTTTATGGTGTATGCAGGGATAATTAACGAATCTGATTTGGGAAAAAAAATCCTTTTAGAAATAGGAATGGGACCAAGGAGACAACCTAGAGCCCTAGCTAATCTACATGTATTTAAAGATTGATACCTAGCTATTACGATCTTTAGCTTGAATGAAATAGAAATGACAAACAGCTATACAGTCATGTATACATATATATGCATGCATTAATTGTAATCCAGGATTGAACTTTGGATCAAAATAACACTTAGGTCATAATGTACTCATAACTCTGGATTCTACCTACATGTATTACAGAAATCAAGAAGTTAAATTCATCACAGGACACACTATTACTTGCCTCCATTTTCTACGCTAGCTTTGTCGGATTTATCTGAATCGTCCTGACTTTCTGACTCTCTGGGTTCTCTGTTGTGATTTCTCTCTTTTTCATATCGTTCTATCTTTGTCCTACCAAACTGAAAGGAAAATAAATATATGAGTTACATGTAGATGCTAATTAATATAACTTTTAAAATATATCTATTTTAAGAACTTTATAAATTTCTTTGAATTTTCTGTTTCCCAGAAATTTACCATTAATTATTGATGGGGAAAATGATTACATCAAGTAAAATCTTTCAAATGTTTTGTATAGGTAAATCAGTACATTATCATGATTATAGAAATGTTTATAATAAGACACATAAACCATGTATACCTTTACAATGCACATCAGAACCTATCAGTCATTTGAACATGTTGAAATCGAACAAACAAAAGATATCTTACATCCTGTGGCTTGTGTGTACTAGCTTTCTTTAGGTATTGATTTAAAATTTTCTTCAAGATGCAAAACAGCTTGTATTAAAAACAATTAGGTCAGAGAAGACTAGAACTCAACAGCTATGAGTCATCTTTTTTTTTTTACCCCACTTCCCCTTTTCAATATGTATTCATTTTGTTGACCTATTAGATCTATTCAAAATTGGAATATACTATCTTAAGAAACTTCATCAATGATATTGATTTTTTTTTATTTATAAAACCTTATCAATAATCTTTTGTATGCATGCTATCATTTTATTTCCAAAGATTTGCAATGTACATGTATATGTATTAAAACTATGACCACTGTAATGAGATGTACTGTAACGCATGCAACCTAAAACATGTACAAAGTGGCATTAGCCTTTAACTAGAAGGTCAGTGTCCTTCTTAAATGGTTACCTGAGAATCTTTTAACATGTCCAAATGTTTTACACCTGTTTATGAACTTGTGGGCTTAAAATAAAGAAGTGTGTCCCCTCCACCTTGCCTTATTATGGTAATGCCTTGACTAATTTACGAGAGGGCATGGAATAAAATGCATGCAGTGTTAATATTGGGAGAGAAAATTACTTAGACAGGGAATAAATAATTAAAACTATATAATTTAATTTGAATAAATGCAAGGCTGTCCCTAAGACCTCGGGGCCAGTAAATTTCCCAACCTGTAATAATGTCATCCCCTGGTTATTCTGGTATTCACCCCTGTTTGGGGTCAGGAACCCCAGACCCATTCTACTTTTTCAATCGTCCCCTGCTACATGTATATCTTTTCAATTATCAAAGACAACCCTGAAATGCTATACATATATACATATATATCTACTGTAATAGTGATTATAATTAATAAAAACTTATCACAATCACATCATCTTGAAAATTGTACATCAAAGTAATGCAATACAGCACATCTAACATAATGCATACTATATCTTGAATTTTTTTTTAATCTAGAAACTTCCAGAATGTTGATATCTATTATATATTGTAATACTTTAAACATGTTAAATCTGAAATACTGTTACATTATGGTAACAGGAAAGGAGCTAGAGAATGTATGGCTGAACTACGAATCAAACCCATAACCCTGAACACTGTCAACTGAGCTACCCAGGCCAATATCCAAATCCTAACCCACCATTAATGTTCCATGTATATTTACAATGTAGCAGACCAGACCAGACCTGGATCACAGGAACCTGAATTCTTATCTATCATACGCACAATTAGCCAAATATAAAATAATTATAACCCCTTTACATATATTTATAGAGGGGGTATAGTTTTTTGATATTTGGCTTATTGAGCGTCTGAAAATAATTCAGGTGCCTTTGACGGGATTTGAACCCAAGTCCCCTGAATATCCCGGTCAGATGCTCTACCAAATAAGCTATTTAGACACCGACGATTGGGCCCGGCTGACTGTGTCGAAGAGGAGAAAAATGCAGTGGACCAGACCAGGATCCAAACCCTGGCCCCCTGAATCTTCAGTCAGGTAATTAATTAATGTTAGGCCTACAGAGATTTTGTTCAAAGCCTGTTACAACTGTTCTTTAACCCTTTACAGTGAAATAAAGGGAAAACACTGGGAATCTAGAAAAAAATTTAATGTTTTCAAAAAGGTGGGATGATAAATGTTGACGTTCATTGCCAAACTCCATGTTTTGGTTCCCTCATCTTACCTGTATTAGACCTACTGGTTCACTAATCACTACATTATACATATGCATATCATAATTTTTAAAGCAAAAAATCAGCTGGACCTCACGGGTCATGCATGCAAGTGTGGAATGATTTTGTGAAAGCATATGCAAAACTCTTTCATATTGCCACTTAAAGACCTAATTATTCATTTAATGAATCAATATTTCTCTAAGAAGTATCCAAATTAATCGAAAACCTGCAACAAAACAAAGTATGGTCTTTAAAAACTTCAGAAGCATGGCACTGTTTACCTCAAATATTAATATGAGAGTGTTTATGTATAATTTCCTGATTCCGAGTGATTTTCCTACAGCTGCCAATATCACTGTCACTCCTGTTACGAGAAAAACAATGAAATACAACAAAATTAAAGGTAGTCTTAGCCAGTCACTATCCATTTTCGTCTGCAAGTCTGCGTGAACATGGGTGCGGGTCAATTTTAAGCCCAAAACAATTCGGTCCTGTTCATTTAGCGACCCTGTTACATCAGATTGGCATCGCTGTAAATGAAGATGCAGGTAAAATAATCCAAATATCCAGAAACCTGGATTTATAAGAATAACTGGACCTTCAACTTTGAATTTTTCCTTGTTTATGATATTTACAATACGGCTACACTTTGCCACAATCACTGTCAACTACACGCTTACCACCTTGAGGAGATAAAAATATTTGCTTCGGGACAAAAACGGAAACTCGGCCAAGGTCATTAAAAAATTGCAAAGCTGGCATTTTAAGCCTTTTAAAACAAGTGCCGCGTTGGTCAATTATTCTCTTTTTTATTCTGAAACTTTTATTCCTTTTCTCTGCAAATCTGTAGCTTTCGTCCATACTTTCAGAATAAAAAAAATTATGAAAGTTAACCCAAAAACTGAAAAGTTTTTTGTGAAACACTGATGTCCACTTAAATGTCAGCCAATGGCGAGAGTTGAAGTCTCTCAAATGGAATTCAAGCTCCAAGGTCGGCTTTAAAAGGTCAAAGTTGTTAGTATCCAAAGGAAGGCGTGTCACAGGGAATACACATGTGAAATATGAATTAAACCCCTTGTACTAACTGTTGAAAAGTTATGGCCAAGGTTAATTTTTTTTTTTCAAAAAAGTGAGTCAAATTTCCAAGGTCAAGGTCATGTTTAGTTTAGAAATATAAATTTGTCCTCAGAAAAAAATCTTGATTTACATATGAGTATTCAAAAATGTCTCCGGGACAGAGTAGGAGGAGGCAACACTCATTCACCGTTAACGTTGTGTCAATAATTTTTTTTCGATTCACAACAAATACATCTGAAACTTTTTAAAGTGCTTGATGTGCAAAAAGAGTGTTTTAATTCAAATAGTAAAGATAAACCTGCAAAAAAGAAAGAACAATATGTGTAACACTGAAACCCCCATATTGCAGCTAATGGCGAGGGATGAAATGCAAGTTAAACTCCAAGGCAAAATGGTCAAAATCGTTGGTATCCAAAGAAATTTTAAGGTCTTCTCACAAGGAATGCACCTGTGAAATATGAAAGCCCTAATATTAACGTTTCAAAAGTTATAGTTAAGGATGTGAAAGATTTTGTTGAAGTGGGTCAAACTAAAGGTCAAGTCAAAATGTCAAATATTTTTATACCCCATGAAAAATCTTGTCACAGTGATTACACATACGTGAAGTATGAAATTCCTAGCACCAAATATTCTATTAAAAAAATTGGCTGCATGGTTAAAGCTCGGAAATATTCTGGTAAAAGTGGGGGGGGGGGGTGGTACCAAAAGAAAAGGTCTTAATTGTCACAAGGAATACACCTGTGAAATACGAAAGCCATACTTATAGCCCCATGTGCTCAAAAGTTATGGATATATAAGGTTATAAAGTCTGTGCGGACAAACAGACGGACGGACAGGGCAAAAACTCTTTACCCCCGAATCTCTGATTTATGTTTTAATGGGTCAAACTCAAAGGTCAAGGTCAAAATATTTATATCTATGGAAACTATGTCTTGTCACAATGAATACACATATGAAGTACAAAAGAACCCTTGATCCAAGCAATCAAAAGTTATGGGCAGTGTTAAAGGTTTTGCGAACAGAGATCACAAAACTATAAGCCTAACCTACCCCCCCCCCCCAATTCTTTGATTATGGGGGCATAAAATAGGGTAAGTAAAAGAAAATAAAGGTTCTATACAAAAATATTTAAAATGAAGCTTCTATGCACAAATACTATATAAAAAAGAGTGTAGGATATATAATAAATGTATATTGAAAGAAATGTCCATCATAAGCCACAGGGTTAAATTATCTGGGAGGGGGCTCGAACCTTTCCACACGTAAATAGTAAAAACTATAGAGTTAAATATAAGTTTTGTAAAGTTTTGGAAATATTATGAATTTTTGTTACCGAAAAGTTTCTGGGAACATTTTAAAGTATATGTGGGAGCAACTCTTATTCGTTTTTATCCGAACCAGTTCTTTCCTCCTTTTCAGGAACTCCTCGTGAGTTTACCTTGTCATCGGTTTTTGGGGCCATTCCAGTGTCGACTGACCTTCCACGACCGAAAACCATGTCGTTTAAATACTGGAAACATGTCCCAGGTGTTTCTCCTGGTCTAAAGGTTTGTCTTTGATGATCATGTTTATTTTCTTGACTTAGTTTTGAGCATAATTTAGATGCACCCAAACGAGTAACTGAATATTGTCAAAATTCGAATTTCCTCTATCGTTAGCTTTGTAAACTGTTCTGTGTTACTTACTACTTGTGTTCAAGTAAACACATAAATTCATGTGATGTCAATGATTTTAAATAAAGTTTTATGTAAATTTTCCTTATTTGCAGACTGCAAGATATTTTGCTCTTACTTTGGGAGTAGTGTATGGCTTTAGGAAGAAGAGTGAGTATTTCATGTTTCATTAACCAGTTAACATCATACACATAAGCATTTCCCATCTAAATAGTTGAAAAAAATATATATACATCTACTATACTATGTTTAATATGTTTTACGGTGTGACCGTTGGGGCGAGCGCAGTTTATTTACTATCAAAAACCTACACATGTACTGTCTATCATTCAAGAAAAAGAAAGCAAAAAGAATAAAACAAAACTATAAAAAGAAATCATTTCGCAAGCATCGGGATCGAGATTCCAAACTTCTTGGAAGTTTCCGACAAAATCGGAAGTACCCGAACCGTTGAAGTGACGAAAGTATGACGTCAGATGAAAAGTTATGTTGACTTAGGACGCAAACTCTAGTTTTATGGAAAAGAGATTGCATTTAATCGTTCTTTTCAAGTAAGTTGTTGCTATGCACCGCAACATGTTTTCCAGAGATCACAAAACTATAAGCCTAACCTACCCACCCACCCCCACCTTTCACGGAAGCAACCGACATAACTTCGTCAAAATTCGTAAGTTTCCGGTGACGTCATTTGTATCATTTCCGAAGGGCAAGGTGAAGGCCGGTGTTGTGGCATGGGGGTATTTTTTTGAATAAGGTAAGGCTAAATCATTTCGTTAAGATTTCGGTAAGAAACAATATTCCTTTAATTTTTTTACTATTTTTGATTTATTCGCGCAAAGGACATTGGGTAGTGCAGGAATTCTGGGAATGTTGCACAGAGAAATTTGGCTGACGTATGTACAGATTTCAATCCAAATTTCCTCTGTTCATACACGTTAGTCTATTGAGCTCTCTTCGCGAGCGTCGCTTTGCGACGCTCGCTGCGCTCGCTATAATATAGTAGATGTATCTTTTTTCACAATTAAGATGGGAGGCAGGGGTAGAAACTCCCGAAAATTACAACTCCAAATAATTGTGAGTACCAAAAAAAAATGAACTCTCAATTTCAAATGATGAGTATTGATGACTCGCAATTTTAAAATGAAAGCTTTTAAACATAAACCGCCATCTATCAATGTTTTTAAAAACTTGTAATTTTCCACATGATCATCAGACATGGCACATGTTCAATCATTTAAAAATGGCAGATATATACAGAAACTAAAGAGAGAAAGATTAATTCCATTTGAAAAGGATATTTTTCCACTGGTGAAATTTACAAAGAAAAAATCAGCTAGCAAATTTTTGTGAGTTACAAAATTTTAACTCGCGATTTGGATAATCTAACTCGTATTTTGCGAGTTGTACATATATAGTGAATTTCAAACCCTGGGAGGGGGATTTGACTGTATATACATTCGAAAGTAGATTAATAGGACTCACATGTATAATATTTTAACACTTTGATGTATGAGTGTTCTCTTTTGAGATGTTGATGACTCAATCATTAACATTAATATCTTGATGGAGAATAATGCATGAGTACCTGACTTCTTGTCCGCATAGCACTGTATATTCCCATTTCTGTATATACAGCTGTAATGTATTCTAACAATTCCTTTAAAAAATGTAACAGCTCAGTCTGTTTCAATTTTTTTGATGATATGAAACTTTCCTCTAAATGATTGTCTGACTTTTTTCAGGGGAGCTGCAGGCTTATGAAGAAGTATTCCAGGAAGATCAGATGAGAATTAAGATGGCCATAAAGAGACTAGACAAAGACATTGGGTGGCTTAAATACTATGGTGAGATGACCTTGAATACTGATTACAACAAGTCATCAAAAAAATCCCCTTTGGCTTGTATATATATATCTGTATTTGTAATTTTGGAATCGGAAAACTTCTTGGAGCTAAACAAAACCTTTCATGTTCTGCAAGGATAAATCAAAATAATGCGTACAATAACATAACGGTATATTTTTTCAACCTATAATTAGAAAGTACAAAAGCATTAACCAATAACAAAAGATAAATGTACGAAGTTCTCTGACCACACAATTTTAGCTGTCTGTTATAAATAGATGTTCCTCTGTGATAGATTTTGCCATATAAGTAGAGTAAGTCTGAGACAGTTTAGAAAATCTTGATCCCAGGCAATGGCATTACTGTTTTGTATACTGGAGCATATTTAAGTAATTTTTAATCTGTTTTTGTTTCAGATGAAATGAATGACTTAGCCTATGACTTAGGAGTGCCTAACAGAGTTGTACATGCAGATCGACCGTTAACACCACAGTTTATGCAAGATGATTAGACAATACATCATAGACTTATAATTATAATTTTTGTTTCTCTTTTACATTTCAAGTAAAATCTGTGAATCTTGTCAATCTGGCTGTTGTTCTCAATTATTGCTGGCACCACTATTGGAAATTAAAGGTTTACTTATTTAAGCACAGTACGAATATACAGGGAAAATCTTTTAAAATCAAATGATTAGTTAAATACTGTAAAGTCACATATTTTCGTGGGGTCAAATTTTTCGTGGTATGAGTAAAAACTCTTGGTTCTTGGGGATTTGAATTCGTGGATGAAGTATTGTTGAGTAGTTATGATATAACATTTTACATTTCGTGGTGGACATGAATGCATGGGTCTCTTCATAGCTTGAAACTAACGAAAATTAAACCCACCCTTGCGAAAATTTGTGATTTCACTTTATATGGAACCATCCTCATATTCAAGTTTATTCAAATCATAAAACTGGTACAGAGAAAGATTTCTGAATAAAAATTGTGCACTTTTACCATGAACAGTAATAGAATGCCCCTCTGACAGACTCCTAACATACCCAGTAACAGCCCCTGATTCAATGGCCACAAGAAGTTGTTCATTTTCACTGTATATATAATCAAGAGTCCCATTTTTCCAACAAGAGACGGTTAAGCTTGGGTCACAATGTAACAATTTTGAAAGAAGGATGTATAATCATGCACTCGCTTTGTTTGCTATAAAACTATATAGGACAGAGAAGATTTTGAAAGAATTTATAATTTAATGCATTTTCAACATATAAAATCAATAGAGACCAAACCCCTGGCCCAGGGATTGGAAATTCACAATTTTGAAAGCACCCTTTCACACTGTAATAATTATGTTCTTAGTTTGTTATCGCAATACCCGGGATCAGAGAGGATTTTTCAGAGAAATGGTATATTTTCACTGTAATCTATTAAATATCCCCAGGACCACAAATATAGATTTTGAAAAGACACTCTTGCTCATCATGCATCTAGTTTATATGCTAAAAAATAAAAGAATTTTAAACATGTTTACTACATGTATATGTTTATTCACAGGATTGTGAAGTTTTTATCGTCCAAAAAAATGTGGAATAAAATTTTCTCACCCTCAAATAATTTTTTTTTAATTTGAGGGTGGGAAAATTTTGGGGGGCATTTTTTTTATGATAAAAACTTCAGACTCCTGTAGTTTAGTAGAGCACCACCCTAACTCCAGAGTTCATAACCCCGGAGTCATGCAAGTGATGTCTTGCAATGATAGCATAAGAAGCGAAGTCTTGCAGTGTAAGTGACAACAAACGCCTTTTTACATTGTGTATTATGTAATTTACGTTTTCCATCGAATACCTGGAAACCAATAGTTTCTTGTACAGTGTATTTGTTTTTTATTCCTTCTTGAATAAAAAATGCATTTAACTGTAAAACTGATGCTTTTATCTCCGTTTTATGAAAATGAATTTGAGATAGATGTGATTATATTTTTAATCATTTAATTATTGTATGATATACGAGTACATGTAATATATTAATTATAACAATGAACATTAAAGAAACATTCTGAAATAACGCGATAAATACACATGTATGCATTACACGTATATTCAGAGATTTTTTGTGAGCAATTACTTCGCTGCTGATGTTCAGATCCTGAGGATCGGACTACCTTAGCTCCCAGAAACAGGCGAGCTTATGGCTGACACATGTTGCTCCAAATAACATGGACAAATTTTTGTGAAGAAATATGACAGAAGAAATTGATCATTGTGGGCTGGACGCTTATAATGAGATGTATACATGTATGCAATTACATCAGATTCTATTCTCGTGTATGAGAGTGTGAGATTTCTTTCAGCGAAAAGCACTATAAGTAATTCATAATTGGAGGGGGGGGGTGTCATAGATCGAGTCATTCTGAATCTCAGATATATGACATCAATGAAAAAACAGTATCAATTTCAGAATCTCTTATCAAAATATCAAAATGGTCACTACATTCTATAAATTCTTTCGCATGATTGTCTTTATAAACATTTTCAAGAATGCAGTTTGTAAATCAATAAAGATTAAATTTAGTTGTATAGATGGTCAAGCAAAACAAAAGAACAAATAAAAAAAAAACATACACACAAACAAAAAGGTTCTGTTCAAACATCAAACACACATAAAATTACTCTTGAAAACCAGAACATTTTAATCTTCATCTTGATTTTTACTGTTGCAATGCATATGCCCCAATAATTCTGCTGATATATAGAACAGCTGTAGAATACTAAAATAGAAAACATGGCTACTACATTTGCTTGTGTCCATCAAAAAATGAAATGACATTTATTTTTAAAAAAAACCCTCTTATAATGTTAATTGTATATATCTTGTAGATAGAGACAATGGAGAAAAATTCCCACCATTGTTTGCAAAATAGGTCCGAAAAAGCCCGAGAAGTTGCGATTTGTATTGCCCCTGCAACACCATTAGGAATGTTCCATTTGCAAAAGGGGATGTTGATATCAATCTCGTTTTCATTATTATTATTGTGACGTCATAATAGATATAACGTCACAATCTACTTGCAGTAGTTTGTTATTAGATACTAAGGAAAGATTTTCTCCAAGAATATCGGCCATTTTTCTGCTAAAAGTTTCTCATAGATTTAATCTCTGAAATATTAGCATCGACTTGAATATAATCTTTCAATACAGACCACAAATCCAATAATGTAAGTAGCAATAATCACAGGGGCCTGTAACATATTGTATTTGATTTTACGTAATCACTATATATCTCTTTTTGTATATATATAGTGATTACGTAAAATCAAATACAATATGTTACAGGCCCCTGTGGCAATAATGACTTCTGTTAAGCTAGAGTGATTGTAATATTATAAATTTTGATTTCAGTAAATGACAGAAAGCTATTTTACATCTATTTACATTAACGGTTTACGTTTTAAAAGTATATCCCAGGAATTTTATAATAGATGCCTCTGTGTTTCCCGTATTTAAAATTCATAATATGAATTCTTTTTGTAATTACAGCATTCAGAAAATGTTTCCAGGATTTTCTTGGATGCTTATGGGCGTGATGGAGTTACAGAAATGGTGGGCAAAGAAAAGTGAGTACCTGGACATTAATCATGAATAGTAGACAAGAGTTTAAAATTCTAAAAGAACAAAATTGGAATATATCATTCATTCTGTAAAATATTTTATTTTACATTGCCGGTAAATGATCGAAGCTGCTTAATAATGCAGTTTTTTTCTTAAATTCTTAATACAGGTATTTCTATTTCAGATATTAAAAGACATGAAAAAGGTCACATCATAAACCCGGATGATTTGGGAACTGATGTCGACACCGGACTGAAAGAAGCAGATTTTGAAAGACTTGTTTCAGATGAAATTGACAATTTGATTGCCTTAATCCAATCGTCCATGTAGATGTTTTTAATGTGTTATGTTTAAAAATAAATATATTTTATAAACAACATTTTTATAATGTCGTTTTTACGTACGCGTGTAAGGTCTAAACTAGCGGGTTTTTGCTTTTATACATGAAAAAGATACCTGATGTGTTATTGACCGATCAAGGGCCAAGGAGGCATTTTAACAAATAGAAAGTATAACAATAATTAATGATTTTAAGACGTTCTTCCAAACTCTTTTACCATAGACACTTGTATCTGTAATATTTTTAATCCATATAGGATTAAGACAACACAATATAAAATTTTCTTATTTGGCACAGAAGCTAGAGCGTATTATATATTAAGGTCGCGGTGTAAGGAATTGATCCTTACGTCGCGGGTTCGAACCCAGAAATGGGACGTGGAGACCGGTCTTTCCAATGAGGCAGAATTAACCGAGGTCCCGTGTCGCAGTAGGTGCTGTCTCGAGATAGATCCCTCACTGCTTAAATGACCGAAAGTGTCGATCATAATCATTATCAATCAGGGATTGGAAATAGCATCATAGCAGTATGAACCGGAGGACCTCCCCCCTTAATTTTGCCGATTATTATAAAGAATACTGCAGTAAAAAAAAAAGGATCTATTTGCTTGTGTCCCTTCAATAAATAATGACCTTTTTAGCTCATGCACCTGAGCCGAAGGCTCAAGTGAGCATTTATGATCAAAATTTGTCCCTTGTCTGTAGTTGTCGTCGTTGTAAACTTTTCACATTTTCATCTTCTCAAGAACCACTGGGCCAAACTTACTACAAAGTATCCTTAGATATCCTCGTCTCAAGAACAGAAAACTTATAATTATGCTTTTAAGTGAAATTGATATGTAAGCACCGACATGAGTATCTTACATGTAATTGTCTCAGGTGAATGATGTGGCCAATGGGCCTCTTGTTCTCTGTTTTGTCTTAAGGACATACGCAACGTACATCACCTATAGCTACTGATAATTTTTCAAGATATTCTAAATTTAAACTTACAATACCATTACATGTTCTTAGACAAAAAATCAGGATGCGTTACAAGGGGTTTCGAAAAGATATCAAATTGTGAAAATTTTTGCATTATTTAAAGAAAAGTGTACAAAAATTACAAAACATAAATTCCAGATTTTTTTTCATCAAAAATTGTTTTAGAAGAGGTGTACAAATCCATATATATATAGACATTAAAAATATTACACACGGGTCCTTCATTTAGTGGAACTCTTCAACTCCAAGGAAGAACCCCCAAGAAAGTTCAAACTACATTGCGTATGACCTTAAGGATATTCGATCCTCAGCCAGGAAGAATACCTCCAAAAATTGATATTTAAATTGAAATGCATTAAAATGAAGCTTGAAAATGAAATTTTCTCATACAACAATTTTCATTTTTATTCATCTTTATAAGATTCAAGGTTCTTGGAAGTCTTAGAAAAGGTCTAACAAATGTTGACATTTGTACCCTACAAAAGGGGAAAAAATTAATACAGTTTTAGAGAAATAAGATTTTCTTTAATCCAGCCTTAGATACCAATGCTTATTTTGAATGATATGAAAATTTAAGAAAAAGTGTTTTGTGGTGTCTTTTTGTGATAGCAAAAGCCTTTTACACTATGTATTATAGAATACATGACGGAAATAGAAGACAAAAAATACAAAAATAGTATAAAAATCATGACAATTTCTCTGAATGCCTGGATACCTATTTTTTTTTAACCTAAAATATATTTGTTGATCAATTTGCAATAAGAAAATGTATTGCTGATATTCTAATTCGCTTTTTCTGCAAAAATGTTGGAGATTTGACAATTTCCCTATTATGATTAGATTTAACTTTAATCCTTAACTCTACGGAAATCTGTGGATAAATTTACGTAACTTTGTGGATTTAGAGATACTTTTATGAGTATTTTTGATTTCTTAACTGCTAATTTTATAAACCTGGGGATCGGACTACCTCAATTTATTTATTTTGGGCTTGTCAAGGAATTTTTGGTGACTCATAGTGCCACCCCAATTGAAAATGTATCATAATGGTTATGCCCCACCCCCGGAAATTGTTTTTAGGGGTTCGACATGGACATTACCTCCACAAACATGACAAGTATGACTTTCCTGACGTTTGGGAAATTATAATTAAAACAGATTTTACTTTATTTGCTTGAAAAGAAACTAGGAAACGGTATTATTATGTGTTATAGGAGTATTAACTCGCCCTCAACAATATCACTTTATACACTGTTATACCTCAAATTCATAGTTTTAAATGATCAATTACCATGATTTTTGTTTAGAAATACTTAATATCATTCATCAGATCTAGAATCTAGAATGTTTGGACCTTTGGTAAGTTAAATAATATAATTTTAGGTCAACTAAGCTTTAATTCAGATGAATGTATATGAATGTATATAACTAATTGAACATTTTATTATACCTGCACATATCCGATAGACCTAGCAGTAAATGATATTTACACAGGTTGTCGGGTCGTCTGTGTGTTTTGACAAGGGCTAACAACGAGTGCATTGACCAGTGAACTTGAACTATTTCCAGATTAGTATACTATATGTTTACATGCCTTGTGAGATATTTATAGAATCGTGGAAAAGACCTAGCCTAGTGCGTCTCCGATTATGTAGTCTTTTATCTTGCACTATTTGGTATTTACACTTATGTATGGACACGATTGATCTAGAATCAGGACCTGTGTTCTGTAAGATTTTCCCTGGAACTAATGCAACGGTTTGGAGAATGTGAAACATGGGAGAGGATTCTTCAGTTCAAAACCATAACGTAATGGAGCACGGCGAGAACCGGAAATGTAAAGTGATATTGACAAGACGATTAGCAGACCAACTTAATGTGGATTTAGAAGGACTGTGTCTCAAACCGGTCAGGAATGGACACCATGTCCAGTTACAAAACGGAGAATCTACGGCCGATAATCCAAGTGCTTCCGAAGGCAAGAATTCTGAGGACGAAACCGACAATTTGGTCGGAGGACGCGCAGATCAATCAGAGGCGGTCGACCCTCTTTATCCATTTTCTTGCATCGATTTTATTGGCGTCAGCATTTCTGTGGTATTTTATTGCTTTGATGTCTTTACGGACATTTTATTGGCCAAAAGTTATTACGACGATGGAATGACGTTTGAGTGCGTTTTGACGTCATCTGTTGTTGCTGCTGCGTTTTTAGTAGCTGGAATTTTAAGTTCGATCTGGCATACTCAGGAACAACCCCGCCAAAATGTCTGTTTATTGGTTCTGATGTTTCCATTTGCTACCATAGAGAGGTAGATTGGACTTTATGTCATTTGACATGTCATTTTGAAATAAGAGTATTGATGGGAGAATATAGGGAGGGGACAATCAATTAATTTCTTTACAGCTACCTATTCTATTTGTCATTCCCTTTTTATCCCCTTCATTAAACCTTTACGCCTCCCCTTGCCCAGCGTTCTATCCATTTCTCATTTAAACGAACAGTGGTACGATGGATTTCAAGTTAGATAAAAAAAAAATAAACTACGTAAAATTTTTGGTCTTAATAAAAAATAATAAACTACGTAAAATTTTTGGTCTTAATAAATAGTACCCAAATATATATAAATCATTTAGGTCACTGTATATCTTCTAAAGAACATATATGGGGTATGTGGTCAAAGTGATACATACACGTACGTGCCTTTACAATATGCTCATCATTACTTTGTACTAAGATCATCAGCATAATACCCAGTAACAAAGGAAATATTGTAAGAGTCATCGGCTTTATACACAGGAGCAGAGGAGAAGATTTTCAAAGAATTTAAATGCATTTTCACTATAAAATCATTAAAGCCCGACCCTTACACAAGAACCCCTGACCAAGGGGCCATGACATTCTCAATTTTTGGCAGTGGCAACATTCCTCATCATAACTATGTATTTAGATTTTTTTTTCATAATACCAAGGACAGAGGAGAAGATTAATGCATTTTCACTATATAATCATTACAGCCCCACCCTACCACCAGAACCCCTTACCCTGAGGCCATGAATTTCATAATTTTGGTAGAGGCTCAATGCTGATTACAAACATGCAAACAGTTTGGCTACTTGATGTATTATAAGAAAAGAAAATGTTTTAAAGATTACATTAATTTTAGTAGTTTTTATCACATCCCATAAGCCCTAGGGAGGCAGGGGCCATAAAATTCCCAAATAATACTCCGCTTTACCCATGGATGTTATATATCAAAATTGGTTGAAATTGTTTCAGTGGTTTCAGAGAAAAAGCTGACTATGTTTAAATGTTAAAACACGACGGACGACGCACGAGGACGGACGAAAACAGGTCAACTGAGTAAACTAAAAAAGGACATGTATGTACATATATTGTATAATTCAATGTTATATTAACTTATTATAATACATATTTATGTATATATAGTTGTACCTATTTGTACAAGTCATGCATTACAACTCATATGCTTGCTTTTGTTTTGCAGAAATATAACATACTTAGTTCATGGCTATAGAAGCAAGCAGAAAGGCAGTAAGAAGCACTACCATTATATAGAGATGATCTACAACGATCGAGATGCGAGTCTACTAAGAATGTTTGACGCTTTTATTGAATCCGCTCCCCAACTGGTTCTACAAATCTACCTCATTCTCAAAGAACAAGAGAATCTCAAAGACTGCGAACATATATCGATTCATAGTCGTAAGATTTTTTTTCTGTTTGTATTAAAGTTCCATGAGCTGTATTGAACTCACATTGATATTTTAAAACTGTATTTGTGTGCAGTATTATAACCTGTCAATTTTTTGAAAGATAAATATATTGTTTTTTTTTTAATTCTGTTGTCTCATGATATATTTGCTCTTTTTTAAAATATAAATTTGAATTTACCTGCAGCAATTAACCGTTCCCTTTGTTATTTTCAGATATAATTCGACTGTTAACAGTTCTCTCCTCTTGGATATCTGTCACGTGGTCTGTGACCGCTTACTATCGAGCACTTCGTGTGAGCAACGCTATGCACAAAACGAGGCAAAAAACAGTTTTTGCTGCAATGGGATATTTTCTCTGGAGAGCGTTTGAAATAGGACCAAGAGTAATGGCATTAGTAATGATTATTCTCATGAACGACATCATTTTTGCAATTACAGTAGCGTTTCATTGGATTGTTATGGTCACGTGGTCATTTGCGACGAAAATGAGGCCATACAAGAAAACCCACGAAAACATTATCTTTATTTTATTAGTTGGATTTGTGCAGATATTTTCTTTCATGAATGTCAGTCCCGGTAAATCTCGATTTCATGCCCTTTTGTATTATTTGTTTGTTTACACTGAGAACATTATTATACTTATTATATGGATTTTGGCTAAAAATAGCTCCTTTTGTCCGTGGATTTATCACGGGTCAATTGGCATTGTTTCTAGTGGATTTGTTTTTAATATAGTTTTTATTATATCATTTTATAAATTATGTCACCCCAAAACTGCCATTTGTTGAATAAATGTTTTTTGTAGAATTTATGATTTTTCCTTCTTTGCGTCATTTAACCAGAGTGATTTGTCGTGGTTTCATAATCACCTGAATTTAATGTTGACACTTCCTAAGATCAGTTTAATGTATTGAAGTGAAAAACCTTTAACTTGTTTATTGAATGTCATTAAGGTAATCAATATATAAGTCAGTGAAAGCAAATGAATGCATTGGCGGAGAGATTTAAGACTTTAAAATACCATTTGACGTATACAAGTGTGTTTGTGATACACGGGTCCTCGTATGGTAGCCAAATTGAGTGCTGAAGTTTCAGATGCAAGTCAAACTCCAAAGGTTACGGTCAAAGGACAAAATTATTGGTATTCAGAGGAGGGTCTTGACACATACATGTAGAATACAACTGTGAAATACGATACCCTGGCCCCTAAACCTTATCATTCGACATTTTTTGAACAGTATACTGTTAAAAAATGTCGAATGATAAAGTTTTTTAAGTGGGTCAAACTGAGGTCAAGGTTAAAAAGTCAACAATATTTATACTCTTTGAAAGGTCTTGTCACAATGAATACACAAGTGAAATTAGTCCGAAATACTCGGAGTATCTGACGTTAACGCAGGCTCGGTCGCTATCACTTTCTGTGTCTTCGGTCAATATTAATTGCCTGCGTACGGTAAAGACGGGCAATACCAGTCTACATGCTGTACGAATCTACCGAAAGTGACACGGACGAAAGCATACCAGAAATCGACTTAACTATTAAAATGACTGTGCAGCCGTATCAATACGAGCCAGTTAAAAGACAAGAGACAGCAAGACAGCCACTGGATGATGAAAGTGACTCGGGGCAGTCGGCACAAGGCAGCGTCCATAGCGACGATGAACACCTACCTTCAGACATGCAGATCATGCACTGGTACAAAGTCATACATGTATCTTATCGTAGTATTAACTAAAAGTTTATGAAATTATTAACAGAAAAAGTCTATGAATATTGTATTTAGAAATAGATTTAAGTATGCTAACTCTAGGATTAAAAGTTCATCATGTAACGTACATGTACATATCAGCATATTGCCCTGTATTGGTATACACATGTATACAATGAAAAGGAAGCAAAAGGAGAGCTTTTGAACAGCGACGAAGGACAAGAATAAAAAGAAAAATACTTGAGAGTCGAAAAAGCCATTTAAGATATATGTGATGATTTAATTCTTGTATAAACAATTTAGATTGAACAAAATATAAGTATAAACATGATAAACAAATTGATTTTACAAAAATAATTTAAAATTATGAAAGGTAATCTTAATTTTCACACTTGTAGTGAGGGAATCATTTTAAATTTTTGGGTGCAGGTGTTCCTGTAAAAACTGCATTTCTATGCCAACTGCAAGAGAATGCAAATGTTGCCACTTTTATGCTGACATTGAGTCAAGGATTGAAGAGGGATCCGGAGGAGGAACCTGCATCACTGAACATGAGGGTTTTGCTGCAAATTGTCTCAACAGATGGGTTTTAGAGACATCCTTCTATGAATATCTAGAAGAAAATGGACAACTGGAAGAAAATGAATTAGTACACAAGTAGTTTTTTTTGTAAAATTTTAAGGTAATCCTGGCAATACAAATAAAGAAGTAGTATTTTATTCTATCCATACAGATGATTCTGATTGAAAGAAATACCTGGTATTAATTTAAGTAACAAGTTTAATATTTACTCAAGTTATACAGTATAACCTGGATTGAGACAGTTTACGCTATATTTTTTGTATAAAAATGTTAAGCGTTCCAACAATGGTTATTCAGTATAACTTGAGTAGCTAATAAGCTCATTCCTTATAATTAATTAATTACTAGGAAAATAGACAATTTCACCTCAAATATGACATTAAACTGTACAAAATTTAAGTGTAAAGTCAAGCAAATTGATATGTTTTTGTTTTGATAAGTCATTGTGACGTATACAACCCAGGGTATACAGTTTGAACTACAATGTAATTTTCTAGCCAATCAAAAAGCGTGTTACATTCAGAATTTATATACTGTCTAAACTAATAATCAGCACTAAAAAGGTGTATACTTTATAATTCTAAAAATTATTTGAATTGCCAGTTTCTTAATAATCATTATCTTATGTCAAAGAATTTAAAAAAAAAATTGAGCTGGTTTTGCATGAATGTTTGTGTGAGTAGGGAGTGTACTGTAATTGTAAAGGGCTTAAGGCATACATTTCAAATAAAACAAAAAACAAGAACCACAGTTATATGACAGTTTTTATAAATTTTACTTACTGTATGTTTGTTTAACTTTGACTTCCTTAGGTATGCATCAATGGAATCTTTTAAGGATTGTAATACATGTATAAACAAGCAAAAGCATTATCCCTGTTTTAGACTCAAAGACAATTTTATTTTTAACAGCTTGGGATGCCAGCTCCATTTCTGCCTTTAAAACCATTGCATAATCTGTAAAAAAAAAAGAGAGATATGACACAGAATAAATCAGTTGTCCATTTTTGTTCACAGCTTGATCCCGGCTGGAGTTCTCGTTAAAGTGAAGGGCTGCAATGTATATTCTGAAAAAGAGAAGAACAGTGTCATTCGCGATTTATGATTAAAATCTTTAAAAACATTTTTAGCATTTGAGTTTTGAATAAAAGGAGAAAATATTTACCTGGCCTTCATTGCACCATAAAAGAAATGCAGAGCTTTAGGTGCAAAATGACACACAACATTGTGGTATGCTTCCAGGGCTGAAGTTTGCTCTGCAGGGGAGAGTTTCTTGATGTCTTGTACCAAAAGTCTGCCATTAACAACCTTTTCCATCTCATGGAAAGCTAGACTACCTGAAACAAACTAGTGCTAATTGTAACGGGAACCGTTACAGATGTTCCCTAAACGCTCCCAAACTTCATTTTGGTGCCTCATTCCCCCTGAGCTTCATCAAATAAACTAAACTTGATGCATCTTAAACTTAAACAACGTTTTTCCTAAAGTATACCAAGTATATAGCAAATTTTTGCATTGCACGTGCGCACACTTGCATGCATATGCGGAATGACCATATCATTGTATCTACACTATTAATTTATTTTAATGCACTTAATATCAAGGCATTTGATCTAAAAGTAATCGAAAATACGCTAAATCAAGTGCGTTTATAATTATACGTATTGCACGTGCACGCACGTGCATGCATGTGCATGATGACCATACCCTTCTGTAGGGGTTCATTACGACTATCTATGTTCTAAATCCCATCCTGTTTGGCTGAAAACCAAGGGAGTTATAGCCATTTAAAGTTAAAGCCAATCAGAATGCAGCGCACGTGCATGCGCGTGATTTCATGAAAATTATTTTATATCATATCATAAGTTATCTTAATGCATGACTATGTTTTAAATTTCAAAGTATTTCGTCAAAAAACGAATAAGATATTGAGATTTTTGTTTCAGCCATTCAGAGCGAAGCGCACGTGCATGCGCGTGAGTTCATGATAATTTGACCATGTCCTCTTGTCTATAATACTAATATATTCTTATATTCTGAGTTTCAACACATTTCATCAAAAAATAGAAAAGTTACGGCTATATCAATTATATTGGTCATTTTACATGTTGCACGTGCGCGCTCTTGCAAGCAGGTGCGCGCAAATTGACTTTGATTCCGCAAATCTACATAACATGTCTACTTACCCTAAAAAGGTTTTAGTAAACCTAAATCAGATGAATAGTTTACAAGATCATTCGCGGACAAATAAGTACCCAGGAAGAAGAAAAATAATAATAAGAAACAGAGTAAAAACAATATGTTCCCAAACTTCGTTTGGGGAACATAATAAGGATACAATTTAGTAGTTTAGATCAATAGTGCTTCATAATGTACTAACTTATAATGTATATCTGCAAACTAGGGACTCAGAAATGTTTTTGTTATTTTTCAAACCCATGCTTACAAAGTTACCTTTCTTAATCCAATCTCTGTCCTCCAGGTCACCATGTAAGCACTTGGGGAATCGCTTTCCATGACCCTGGTGAACATCAGTGATATGGTTGAGGATAGACAGCCATTTCTCAGAAACCAATTCACCATCTCCTTCGCTAGATGCCGCGCACCAGTATAGGTGGTTTGAGACTGACCGTGACCAATCACCCACTTGCTTGTACTTTTTTTCTTCCCAATAGCCTCCAACTTTTTAAACACCCCTAAAAAACACAAATCAATTATTAAATGATAATTATATATAGTTATTCAGTTTAATAACTTCAATGAGGAATACCCTATGCATTTTAGATTGTATAAAACAATAGTGTATCATGTAAACTGAGTTTACCTTTGGCCATATGCCACACATCAAACCAATGGTTGATATCACTTCTTTCTTTTTTCATGTAAGCTTTAATCTGGGGATGTCTGTCAGTAACGAGGTCACTAATAACTAAACCCTCCTCATCCACTGTCTTAAGGCACCTTGTCAAACCCTCCATTTCCATCCAATAGGAGCTTTTGACTTCATTGCTCTATAAAAGTTAAGCATATATTGTTTTGAGAATTCGAACCATATTAACACATTAAACATTACATAATCAGTGCTGAATGTTGAAGTAATATATAGCAAACAGAGGTTCTGCATTCTTTTTACCTGAACTAGTTGAACATCAAGTATCTGTCTCAGCTCCAGGTCCATCAAACTATATGATCCATATTTAGCCGTGTGTTCTGGTGAACAGCATTTAGCATCTCCTCCGACAACTACAGCTACGTTATGTTGTCTTATTACATCAAATATTTGATATTATGAATAATTGTATAATATCTACTAGTATTTCTTATCTCAACAAGATCCGTAGCTCTTGACCATAAATGTTTATCTAGTGTCTCTCCGGATTTCAGACCATTGTCACATAATCTCATTCGAGATTTCGTTCCCAAACTTCGACCGCTTCTTTCGATTGACAGATGATACAAACATTTGTCACAAAATTTAAAAATAACAACTTGAATAGTGCTAATTGAAGTAAAATGAACAAGTTTAACTGTATAGTGTTTTTTATATTTTATTCAAAGTTTCATAAAAATGGAATTTGAAGTGACAAACACACATACAGATTATGAAGTTTGGTTGGTGAGAAGTACAATTTTCAACATAATAGAAGGTTAACAATTTCTTGATATTTTAGAAATGTATTATTTGCCTCATTTACAAGAGAAGAATTTATACTAATCCATACATCCATTTTTTTGTTTGTATCATATTTCCTTACACCATAAAGCTTTCCTTTCGTAAAGGTTTAAATCCATCAAAATATAAAGATTTTCATAGCAATTTGCTATTCGTTTAAACCCCCGAGTTCCAGCAATTTTCTGCTTCAAATACTTTATAGTACATTCGTTTTCCCTCTATTTCCTATAGAAAGAACCATATACAGACTCCAGACCAAAATATTTAGTCTCTATGGATCTCTTTAAGATAAATATGTATATTTCCAGAAAGTATTCTTTATGTTTCCACGGATATCAATGATATTACTTACACGGTATATTTCCAGATAGTATTCTCTCTGTTTTTATAATTAAATGCATTGCAAGATATTTATAGAATCGTTGAAAAGAAGCGCCCTAGTGCGTCTCCGATCATGTTGGGTTTTGTCGTGTACTATTGGGTATTTACGCTTAATTGTGTATTGACACGATTGATCTAGAAACAGGACTTGTGTGTTCAGTACTATTTTTCCTGGAACTAATGGAACAGTTCTGAGAATGTAAAACGTGGGAGAGAATTTTTCAGCTCAAATCATTATAACGAAATGGAGAACCAGTTTGACAGCATAGCGTGTGAAGTGAAATTGATAAGAGAATTAGCTGACCAACCTAATGTGGACGATGAAGAAGTGTGTCTCAAACCGGTCAGGAACGGACCCCAAGTCCAATTACAAACCGGAGAATCTACAACCGAGAATCCAAGTGCTTCCGAAGGCACCAGCAATTTGGTCGGACAACGCATGGATCATTCGGAGGCTGCCGACTCTTCAGTCAGCTTTGACGAATCAAAACAGATAGAAAATCAGTTATTATATCTATTTCCTTGCATAGATGTTTTTGCCATCCCTTTTTTTGTGGTATTTTTTTGCAATGATGTCTTTGTGAACATTTTGTTGGCCAAAAGCTATTACGACGATGGAATGACGTTTGAGTGCATTTTGACGGCATCCGTTGTTGCTACTGCATTTTTAGTAACTGGAATCTTAAATTTGTTCTGGCATACTCAGGAAAAACACCGTCGAAATATCTGCTTATTTGGTTCTGATGTTCCCATTTTTGCTACCATAGAGAGGTTGATCTGATTATATCAAAAGCTTGTGAAATTAGATATATAGAAGTTAAACATTTATTTTATTATAGAAATAAGCATAGTTAAAATGTCATTTTCAGCTCACCTGAGCCGAAGGCTCAAATGAGCTTTTCTGATCAAAATTTATCCGTTGTTTGTCGTTGTTGTTGTTGTTGTTGTTGTTGTCTCTGTTGTTGTTGGCGTCGTTGTAAACTTTTCACAAGTTTTCATCTTCTTCTTATAAAACTATGAAAAAGATTAATGGCATCTTTTAAAATCTTCTTCTTAATATCAAGAATCACTGGGCCAGGAAAGATGAAAGTCAGGTGGAAGCATCCCAAGGTAGTGTAGATTCAACTTTGTTCAAACTATGACGCCCCCTCCCTCCCGTGGGGGTGTGTAGGATGCGGCCACATTGAGGGATAAAAGTTTAACATAGGAATACATGGGGAAAATCTTAAAATTCTTCTTTTGAAGAACAGCAAAGCCATGAATGGTCATACCTATATGGCGGCATCTTCATGTGGTGTAGATTCAAGTTTGCAAGTTTGATCAAATCATGATCTCACTTGAACCCCCTCTTTTTTTTTTAAATTTTCAATACTGAACTGATTATATATATATATATATATATATATATATATATATATATATATATATATATATATATATATATATATATTGTTGCATTTGCAGAAATACAATCTACTTATATTATGTCTACAAGAGCAAGAAGAACGGCATTAAAAAGCATGACTATTATGAGAGGATGATAAAAAGCAATCATTATGCGAGTCTACTGAGAATGATTTACGCCTTTATTGAATCCGTCCCCCAACTAGTTCTACAATTCTACCTCATCGTCAAAGAACATGAGAATCCCAAGGACTGTGAAGACATATCGATTTATAGACGTAATTTTTTTCAAGAATTTATGAAAACTGCAAATTACCCCCAGGCAATTAAAAAATAACAACAGCTGCCATGATAGCTATTATAAGATAACACAATCATTTTCAGAAACCATTTAGTAAACTGACAATTTAACAAAAATATTTGTCTTTCTGATAACATGATAATAACTTAATAATAATTTACATTGATAAATGATTGATTGATTGTAAATTGTTTAACGTCCCTCTCGAGATTATTTCACTCATATGGAGACATCACCACTTGCCGGTGAAGAGCTGCAAATTTTAATTTTGTCCTATACTCGGCACTCAGGGCCATATAGTAAGGAGGGATCTTTTTCGTGCCAGCACCTACTGCGACACGGGACCTCGGTTTATACGGTCTCATCCGAAAGACCGGTCCCCACGTCCCACAGTGGGATTCGAACCCGCGACGTAAGGATTGACTCCTTACTTCGCGACTCTATAGCAGACGCTCTAATCACTGCGCCACGCGAGCGACTTATTGATAAATGAAGATTACGTGTTGCATGTATTTATACATAACTTATTTCTGTTCATAAAGTCCTGTTTTGGATTTAATTTCATATTAACAATTACCAAATCAAAATCCTGTTGTCTCATGAATGTATACATATTTTCATTTTTTTTAAACTTAAGCTTCTTTGTTAATTTCAGATATAATTCGACGGTCATCAGTTCTCTTCTCCTGGGTATCTGTCACGTGGTCTGTGACTGCTTCATATCAAGCAATCCGCGTGAGCAATGCTATGTACAAACCCAGGCAAAAAACAGTCTTTCCTGCAACGGGATGCTTTCTCTGGAGAGCATTTGAAATAGGACCAAGAGTAATGGCGTTAGTAATGCTTATTCTCGTAAACAGCTTCGGTTTTGCAGTAACAGTAGTCTTTCATTGGATTGCTATGGTCACGTGGTCATTTGCGACGACGGAAATGAGGCTTTACAAGAAAACCTACGAAAACATTATCTTTATCTTATTTGTTGGATTTGTGCAGATTTTTTCTTTCATGATATTCAGGCCCAGTAAATCTCAAGAAGATGCAAAGAGTACCAATCCCAATAAAACTCGAAAGGATGCTAAGAACGACAATTCCATTCAAACTGAATATCATGCCCTTTTTTATTATTTTTTTGTTTACATTGAGAATACTATTATACTGATTTTATGGATTTTAGTTAAAAATAATTCCTTTTGTCCGTGGATTTATCACAGGTCAATTGGCATTGTTTCTGGTGGACTTATTTGTAATATAGTTTTTATGATATTTTATAAACTATGTAACCCAAAAGCATCCATTTCGTGAATAATGTTTTGTAAATAAAAGTTAGTTTTTTCGCCTTTGATTTATTTACCCAGAGTGATCTATCGTGATTTCATCATCATCTAAATTTACTGGTGCCGCTTCCCAAGATATATAGGTGTACAAGGTGGGTTTGTGAAACACGTGTCCTCGTATGGTAGCCAAATTGAGGGTTAAAGTTTCAGATGCATGTCAAACTCCAAAGGTCATGGTCAAAATGTTGGTATTCAAAAGAAGGTCTCGTCACATAGAAATGAAAGAATACAAATGTGAAAAACGATACCCTGGTACTTACTGTTCAAAAGCTATCTTCAATTATAATCCTTTAGTGGGTCAAACTTTAAGGTCAAGGCCAAAAGGTCAAAAATATTTATACCCTTTGAAAGTTCGTGTCACAATGAATACAAATGTGACAGTAGTCCGAAATATCTGATGATTTTGATATTTTATGTGCCAGGAAAACGTCAAGGATATACAAAGACAATGCAGCCCAGAGGTCTGGAACGAAATAAAAGACAGAGGAACATGAAGTAATTTATTCGAAACCCTGTATACAGTCTGAAAAGGACAGATTCTCTGGTATAAGGGTCGACACCAAGACAGGGTCACACAGCAAATTCACCAGCATTGTGAATCAGAGTCAGTAGCGGATAAAAGGTCCATGGTCGGCCAGACAACCTCGGATGCGCCGTGTCATACTCCTAACGAGACGTCCCAGGACTTTTGGGGGAAGTTTATTCCATTCTTGTTGCGATGATGCAGCAAGTTCTTGGACATTGACAAGATGTTGTTGACATTGTCTGTCCAAGTCATACCCGATGGTGGAAAGATCCGAAATGAGTGCAAGCCATGGTAATGTGGTGATGTTCTGCTGTTGGAATTATCCAGTAACGATCCTGGCCCAATGACATCAGGAATAATTGTCATCTTGAAAGAAAAAAGAAACGGCAGTCATAATGACGTGCAAACGGCACAACATGGGGTGCTAAGATGTTGTTCCGGTAGTACATGTACTGCGCCCCGTGACACATTCAGCAATAACAGCGAGTTTCTTCTGCAGGCAACAGTGATGCCTCCCATTATAGATACACCCCATGCCGATCATGTCTAATGACGTTAACGACATGGAAACGTTCGTTTCTTTGTCGCCAAACACTCCTGTGCCTGTCCAGGAAGTCCATCGTGATCTTCTACTCATCTGAGAAAACTATGTGCATCTCAGCGTTGATGTGGGCCACATCGCGGGCAATCCCCCAAACAGGGAATGACACTAGCACGTCGTCACGTCGGGCGTGTAAGTAAAATCCGTGCAGTAGATTCCGGATGGTCTGGCCACTCACTACCAAGCCAGTATCCTGGTCTTTGAAGTTGAGACCTTATCTGATTTGATCTTACCAGTCTGGACGATTTCTCAAGGCGATAGTGTGGATGAATATGCATGTCCATTACATGAGTTGTTGCAATTAGTTGACCGGATATTAGTCGTGGTCTATTGATCCTGGACGGACCTTCGTAGCACGATGGACTGTAATCTGCTGATAACAGACTAGGAAATATTCATTGCCCTTGCCACATGCAGTGACCTGCTTTTTCTTCAGAATCTTTCGTTAGAGTGGTTTAACCTTCCAATTCAGACGCATGGAAATTTGTGGCACAAGTAACAGCTTTGATCAGTAGCATCCAGTGCAGATCGTGGGAGTGTGATTGATGTGCTTACGAGGGTTGTCCCAAAATTCCGTAAACAAGCGTTGTTTTTAGGAACCCTATGCCATACATTAATGAAACTTCGTATATCGATTAACCCAACATTATCTAACAAATTTATGGACAAATATGGAGTAACTAAACAAATTATTCCAATTTAAAAGCCACATTTCATTGTCTTGTGTAGGAAGGCGGCGCAATACCCAAAAGTTGAAATTTAAACTTAATATATTATATTTTAAATCCTTCGGAAAAGTAATTACTTCCCTGTATTTTTTTTAATGGAAATGAAATTCTTAAAACTGTCTTGTTAACTACATTTCCTAAAAGTTTGGTGCTCATGCTTTGATAAATATGAATTTTATAACGTTTTTTATAGATGGGGTTGAAATCCGACATTTTGAAAAATGGCGGCTGCCTTGGCACAGGCGGCGCACTGGACTATGAATATTTGTTTAGATCCCGAATTCACTCTTACAGAAATGTACTAGTCATAAATGTTTGGTAGATTAGGAAAGTTTCTATCGTCTTTAGTATTTTAAATGACTAAAACTGTTTCTCTATGTATATGTGAATAACAGTAACTTGAATAAAAGACAAGGCTAAGAAATGGGCTAAAGTTCCACTGTGCAACGCCATTACAGAAAACAGACGTAAAGCGCGTAGGAATATAGCGTTTTCAAATTATTATTATTTCATACCTATACATGTATATACTTTGTTTACCTATTTTAATGTTTGATCATATCATAGAAATTGAGATATTTCACATTTATAACTATAACCGTTTCGTTTAATTTAAGAATTTGATTCTGGTATTTGAAATATTTTCTCCAAAAAATTGAACCATTGACATTTGTATTTTTGACGTTGCAGATTGCTCCGTGTGTTATAGAACAGTTTCACTTTAAATGTCATTACTCGAAAAGTTTTCAAATAAACATGATAAAACTTCGTAATTTATCTGCTAAGAATACGCTTTATCCACCCTGAAAATTTTAGGAAGATACATTTATTTCTTTAAAAGATATGAGCTCAGTCTACGAAATTTTGGGACAACCCTCGTAGGTGATGGATTTCTTTGGAAATGCCTCCTCGAGCTCGTTAAAGGAACTATACGTACAGCATGTTTTAATTCGTATCTATTGTGTACATATGTGAACATTTCGATCACAAACTATAATATCTACTACTCTTTGTGAATAGTATATACATATTTCTAATTTCAACAAGATCCATAGAGACAAAAAATTTTGATCTGGTATCTCTATAGATCTCAGACCATTGCCTCATAATTTCATACGGGACTTCGTACCCGAACTTCAACTGCTTGTTTCTATTGACAGATGATACAAGCATTTGTTACAAAATTTAAAAATAACAACTTGAATAATACTTATGGAACTAAAATGAACACCTTTAGTCGTATGGTTTTTCATATTCTATTCAAAGTTTCACAAAAATGGATTTGAAGTGACAAACACTTAATATAGAGATTAAGAAGGATGGTTGGTGCAAGATACAATTATTTTGAACATAGTAGAAGGTAAAAAATTCTGAATATTTTAGAAATGTATTATTTGCATAATTTACAACAAAAGAATTAATACTAACCCATACAGTATTTTTGTATCATCTTTCTTAATTATCACTTTAAGGATATACGATCCTCAGCCAGGAAGGATAACTCTTTAATTTATAATTTAATTCAAAAAGTATTAAAATAAGGCTTGAAATTGAAATTTTTTCATGCAACAATTTTCATTTTATGCGTCTACATATGATTCAATGCTCTTTAAAGTTTTAACAAACGTTATTTAAAAAGTTAACATTTGTACCTCATAAAATGAAGTAAAACTTGCATATTTAAAAAAAATCAGTTTTCTTTAAAATTAGCTTTAGTTACTAATGTTTAGATGCATGATTTGAAATTAGAAGCGATTTACAGTGTTTTCTTTGAAAGGAAACACTTCATACAAACTATGCATTATGAAACAATAGTATATATATAGAAGGAGAGAGTAAAGTCCAAATAATTGTAAAATTCATGCAATTTTCTTTAAAAGCCTGGATACCTATGATTTTTATTCCTAAAATGTATTTCTTGATCAATTATCAATTAAAAAATATGCAGTAGGTAGTTCAAATCGCATTTCCTGAAAAATTATTCGAAATTTACTAATTTTCCCTATATAATATGATTAAATTTAAAGATGAATTTTCAAGAAGCACCGTGGGTAAATACATTTTAATTTGAGAATTTAGAGACATCTTTGTAAGCATTCTCAATTACTCAGTGCCTGATTTTCAGAACCTGAGGATCGGATAACCTTAAAACTTTCTTTTCGGAAAGGTTTAAATACATCAAAATATAAAGATTTTCATAGCAATTTGCTATTCGTTTAAACCCCCGAGTTCCAGCAATTATCTGCTTCAGATATTTTATAGTACTTTCGTTTTCCCTCTATTTCCTATAGAAGAACCATATATATAGACTGAAGACCATAATATTTATTCTCTACGGATCTCTCTGAGATTAATATGTATATTTCCAGAAAGTATTCTTTATGTTTCTACGGATATCAATGATATTAAGTACACCGTATTTCCAGATAATATTCTTTATGTTTATATAATTATATGCATTGAAAGATATTTATAGAATCGTTGAAAAGAAGCGCCTTAGTGCGTCTCAGATCATGTTGGCTTTTAACGTGTACTATTGGGTATTTACGCTTTATTGTGTATTGACACGATTGGTCTTGAAACAGGACTTGTGTGTTCAGTACTATTTTTCCTGGAACTAATGGAACAGTTCTGAGAATGTAAAACGTGGGAGAGAATTTTTCAGCTCAAACCATTATAACGAAATGGAGAACCTTGACAACATAACGTGTGAAGAGAAATTGATAAGAGAATTAGCTGACCAACCTAATGTGGATAATGAAGAAGTGTGTCTAAAACCGGTCAGGAATGGACCCCAACTCCGATTACAAACCGGAGAACCTATAACCGAGAATCCAAGTGCTTCCGAAGGCACCAGCAATTTGGTCGGACACACGGAGGCTGCCGACTCTTCAGTCAGCTTTGACGAATCAAAGCAGATAGAAAAACAGTTACATCCATTTTCTCGCATTGCTTTTATTGGCAGCGTCTTGTCTGTGGGATTATTTGTGTTTGATGTCTTTACGGACATTTGGACAGCCAAAGTCTATTACGACAATGGAATGACATTTGAGTGCATTTTGACGGTATCTGTTGTTGTTGCTGCATTTTTAGTAACTGGAATCATAAATGCGATCTGGCTTAGGGATAAAACTTCTGAGAAACATCCCCCACGACCTTTCATTTTATTGATTCTGACGTTTCCATTCGCTACCATAGAGAGG
Source organism: Saccostrea cuccullata (assembly GCF_032062105.1). Classification (NCBI taxonomy): domain Eukaryota; kingdom Metazoa; phylum Mollusca; class Bivalvia; order Ostreida; family Ostreidae; genus Saccostrea; species Saccostrea cuccullata. The sequence continues at coordinate 300,469 of NW_026927928.1, forward strand.
TAAATTTGACATTGTCATTTGAAATGGGTATAGGGCTTGGGAGGAGAAATCTTCACTGAAAGAAAAACCTAGTGAATTTAGGTAGTGTGCCTCGTAAAGCGTTTGTCATGATTAGTAATCTTTCAGTTTACTGGCTAAGATAGTGAGTTTTGAAGCGGGGGTCGTATAGATACTTACATACATAGTGAAAGTTACTTATCAATTCTAGATTTACTAATCTTATCTAGTAAATATACCCAATACCTAGTAAAACTGCTTTTAAGGTAGTGATTGTATGGACAATAAATTTACTAGTCTCCTTAGTGACTTTAACTAGCTATTTTTTTTACAGTGTTCTCATGATAACGCCCTTTTCTTTTGCCTCCCCTTTTTATCCCTTTGATTTAACTTTTTCAATTTCCCTTATCGTACTTTCCATAAATTGTAATTTCTTTGAAAATAGTAAAAGAATGGACGATATATTTTTCTAATATACATGTACAACAAACAGTGGTACAATTAATTTCAAGTTACTAGTATTTCAATGTTATACTTTTGCTCCTTAAATAAACCTCAATGTCAAACCTTGATTGGAGTGGAAATAGCAAACAAAAGACTCCTCGCGATAGCATGCGAGGGAGCTCATTACTCAAAAATAAGATTTAATGCGATATATGATAGCACATTTTCTAAATGTAAGCGTGAAGAATCAGATATAATGTCTACATTACAATAGGTTTGCAACCCTTATGTATACAAAAACTTACGTGTAACAACATTCGTGTATTGATAATAATGTAAATGTGAAACATACAATTCGTGTACTTTTAAAGTATATTTTCTGTGCAATAATTCTTATAGAACTAACTGGAAATACATGTACCAGTAATCTTCAGTCACATTTTTGAGTCATATTGAATAGCCCGGTCGATTGCTGCGAAAAATGAATTGATATCGGATAGGCCTACTTACTAGTATGGAAAAGAAAAAAAAAACACAAATGTACAAAAATTTGAAATTAAGAATGTACATAATAAACAATTGATTGTCATAATGATTAAAGAAATTTGCTGAGTAAAAAGAAACTTTTTTAATAAGGGCACTGACAAAAATATATCTTATCATGATCCCATTTTTTTTTTTTTACATTGAAATTAACTTTTTCCCCAGAACTATAACATACATATACCATGGCTGCAGAAGCAAGAAAAGAAAACAAGAAGACAATAAGGAGGGCTCAAAAGACAATAAGGAGGACACAAAAGACAATAAGGAGGACACAAAAGACAATGAGGAGGACATTGCCTACCATTATGAAGAAATGATCAGCAACAATATGAATGCGAGTCTACTAAAATTGTTTGACGCCTTTATTGAATCCGCTCCCCAACTGCTTCTACAGATCTACCTCATTCTCAAAGAACAAGAGAATCTCAAAGACTGTGAAAACATATCGATTCGTAGTCGTAAGTTTTTTCCCAGATTTTATGAAAGTTGAAAATTACCAACCAAACAACCATCCAACCTACCCCCCCCCCCCCCCCCCCCCCAGTACCGTAAATTCAAAATTAACAACATGATAGCAATCTTAAACTAGAGGTACTGTGTGCGATGAGCTCACTAAATGATACCCCCCGCCTCCCATATGGTTATAACTGGTGAAAAAGTCCACGTTTTCCTGTGGCCGGGAAACCCAAAATATGTGTCGGATCAAAAAGTAAAATAGAAGGTGCACAATGGCAATATGTAATAAAGATTCTGTGAAAGTTTCATCAAATTTCATTCAGTGGTATGAGAGGAGTTGCGGATAAGAGATGGGTACCCCAAAGCGTAACAGACGGACGGACGGAATTAACGATTACTATATACCCTCCCGCTTTTCAAGCGGGGGGTATAAAGATAACGTAATCATTTCATAAGTCATTTAGTAAGTTGTCACTCTAACAGAGAATCTTTTTATACTTTTTGTCGTGTCCGTCCGTCCGTCGGTCTGTCTGTCTGTTTGTCCTGAAAAACTTTAACAATGCCCATAACTTTTGATTTAGTTGAGCCATGACTTCCACATTTCATATGTGTATTCCTTGTGGCGAGACATTTCTCTTGGTACAATGTACTACCAAATTTGACCTTGATTTTGTAGTTTGACCAACTTTTATACAAAAATTCCAAACTTTAACTTTGGCTATAACTTTTGAATACCAGGACTTTTATACTTCAAATATGTATAATTCTTTGTCGCAAGACCCTTCATAGGATACCAACAACCTTACCCTTTTGACCTTGACCTCGGAGATTTCCGTACTTACACAGCACAGTTATGGTTACAAAAAGGGGGCAGAGCCTCATTTGTACGAGAAAAATGAAACTGTGAAATCATACAAAACCAAAGATTCTTTAAAAAAAACTACATAATAAGGTCATTTGCTATTTTAACTTGTCAGAAAGCATCAAGCTACATAAATAATTAACTACAGCATGTTTCTTTCCATTGGATTAAATGGAACTCATGTTAGACAATTTTAAAAGCAACATGTTTTGTCATCACGGAGCACGGTTAATAACACCGTGACGTCAAAAACAACGTCGAGAAAGTTTCTCAAACGTACTCTGCCTTTCCATTTCATACACGGTTTGTAGAGTCTTCCCCATTCATAAAATTGTATATATAACACTTGACACCTAGTGTGTTTACAATCATTTGAGTAGCATAATTTGGATTGTCAGTGACTTCAAATTCTTTTCCGCGTAGCTTTGCTTTCACAAGTTCCGAAAAAATGAATCACACATCAAGTTTCATGACGTTACTTACTCTTAACTATAACCTTGTCTTAACAGACCATTCAAAAAAATTTATCGCTACTTGCTGCTCTTCGTTTTTTGCTTTTTCAATGAAGTCTATCCGTCTTTAGAAATTGATATCTTTTAAACGAAGCGATGAATTACATTAAATTTTGGCATCTGATGTAATAGATTATTACTTTATTACTTAATTTAAACATTTCAATTTTATTCCGTATAAACGACATTTATTAGATTGAATGATTATTGTTTTTTTTTACGCCGAGTCGGCGATATTTCAGCCATATTTCGGCGGGACATTTATTAGAGTAATGAGTAATAACTATAGAAATTATAAAGTGTATAACTAGTAGATTGCTCAAATTGAACCCTGCTCCGTGACCCAATTTTTGCTACCTTACATCTTTAAGAATTTCGACAATTATCAAGGTAAATTCAATTTTTTTTGCTCAAATTATTTGAATTGATTGTTATAATATGTGTACTTAATTTGTTTATAATATGACGTTAAATAAAAAGGTTATGACAAAAGTCTACGAACTTTTTGAATGACCATCGTATATTCCTATCGCTGTATATTGTGAATTTTCACACGACGAAGATAGGCCTATAAATGAAATATTTTATTATTGTTTGTATTCTAATATTCAAACTTGATTTAAAAGAAGATATGATTACTTAGCAGTTTCAATTTGTGTTCTTTTCTTTAATTTTACAATTATTATTTTGAAATCTGAAACAATATTTCTTTATAATTTTTATTTTTCTTCAATAGATATCGATAAAAGTGTTCATCAATAAATTTTCTATTGAAATATTTCAATCATTTCGAGTAGTTTCACTCAAAATTAGACATGAAACACGGAATATTGACACTGATTACCAAACATAGACTTCCTGTGTAATGCTTTGTGTATATAGATTTTCGACATCCTGAATATTAGGGATCTCCAGGTCATTAACACCACTGTTACTTAGACCACTCCCCCTTTTCAGGTAACTCTAAATCCCATATAAGTTGTGAACAAGTCACTGCGCAATGCAGTTGTCAATGTGACGTCATTTCGGAAAACGTGAGGCAGATCAAGTAAATAAATGTTTTCTCAACGAAAAATGTATTCTATAATTTAATAAAATATTATTTATAGATACATGTATTCTATAAGCATTTACTTCGATTCAATGTATGCTTCACAATTTTATTAATATATTTTCTGTATATTTAAGGAATCACTGTCTAGCAAGTATAGTATGCCAGGGCATCAAGGATAGTGGGAAACGTGGAATAATTTGCGAAGCCCGTTACGCATACATTATCCCATGTTTCCCACTATCACTGATGTCCCTGGCATACTATACTAACTAGAGAGTGACTCCTTAAAATTCCATTTCATCGTGAAATATATTGTAGATTTAGATTTTAAAAATGTAGACATAGATTTATATTACACGAGGACTCCTTCGCCAATTTCAATAGTCTTCGGCCAATGACGTCAAACAGAGAGGGAGCAGCACGAGATTTACATAATATGCATATTTGGCCTCCTTAGCGTCACACACAGAGACAGATGTGCACGAGATTTGCATGCAAAGGCCTCCTTAGCTCCTTGCCTACCGACCTGCCTAATTTACATTTCGGTAGAATTATCAAGAAATCAACTCCATAAACTTTCAATGAGTTATCACAAAGAAAAAAAATAGAAATGGAAATATTTCATATTTAATTGATACTGCCTTGTATTTGTATGCAAGTTCATCGGAGGGTAATTAGGGTGTCATTAGTTAATTGATCTAGTGCAAGGGCATACACTCAATTGATCATAGTAAGATTTTACAAATCAAATCTAGAGTATTAAGGTATATTAAAAGTGCTTCGATTCTGATGAAATCTTAAAAATAATTTGATTATCACTGTCAATATTACATGCTGTTGACCAGCAAAACAAATACAGCATTCGGTCATACAAAAAGGATTTTAACAATGAAATTTCAGAATCTACCTAGATATAGGATCGCATCACTTTTCAGAAGTGTGTTGAAAACATTATAAACTGAACTTTTCATTTAACATGTTTATGTCCTTGAACCAGTGAAATTTATAGGTAACCTTCATACTGCAAGTTGGCTGAAATATTGCCGACTCGGCGTAAAAAAAACAATCAATCATCATACTGCAAGTAATGTGCTAAAATCACGCGACTGCCATATCACGTGACAACTCTAAATATGAAATCTAATTGAACTCAATATGTAGTTATTAACCATAATTACAATTATCCGATATACCGGTCAAAAATTTGACCCTTTGACCTTAACCTTGGAATTTGATCTACATTTTAAGTTTTTAACCTTGACCATAACTTTTGAACGGTTAGGGCTATGACTTTCATACTTCACACATGTAATCCTTGTGACATGAAACCTTTCTTAAGAGACCCACCACTTTGACCTTTGGACCTTGAAGTTTGACCTACATTTCAAACTCTTATCCTTGGCCATCACTTTTGAACGGGTGATGCTAGGTCTTTCATATTTCCAATTGTATTTCCAGTGAGAAAACCCTACTTTGGGTACCAATATGTTCAATTTGCATTTAAGAAAAGTTTAACATTTGCTATGTTGCCATACGGGGGCATCGGTGTTTCGCAAACACATCTTGTTTCTGTCTGATACTAACAATTAACAATGTTTTATATAAACAAATCAAATTTCGTGGTCATGGTTTCTAGTGTTAGGGCGGGACATTATAAATGCATTACAAATGCATTAATTCTTTGAAAATCTCTTCTGCCCCTGGGTTTTAAGCAGATGATTTATCTATTAGCTATGATGAGCCAGGGATCATCTGTCAGAATTATGAATTTTAAAGCCCTTAGGTCAAGGGTACTGTAGAGGGGGGGGGGGGGCTCTAATTATTTACTGAAAAAGACCGAATGCATTGAAATCTGCTCCTTGGTTAAATCAACATTAATGAGGATTACTTTTCCGTAATTTTAAAGTGTGTGGACCTAGGGTAAAGGGGTTCATGTGATGTGGGAACTCTACTGACTATTGCTGAATATTAATGATTGGCTAAAATGCATTTTTGTCCCCCTACTCTACTCTTGAGTATTAAGTAACCAAATTAAGCATGCTAAGTGAATAGTTAGGATGCGCAATAGTGCCTCTTTCAAAATTTTGAATGTCATTGCCTCTGATTTAAAACAGGAACCAAATTCAATGGTTGGAAAGTTGTTGCATAATTCTCAGGTTACCTATAAGGTCATTGGGCCTCTTGTTTATTTCATTTTAGCTGCAGCATACTACCGTTTCCTTTGTTAATTTCAGATACAATTCGACTGTTAACAGTTCTCGCCTCCTGGATGTCTGTCGCGTATTCTGTGACTGATTTTTATCCAGCTCATCGTGTGTTCAATGGCAATGATATGCACAAAACCAAGAAGAAAAAAGTCTTCGCTGTAATGGGATATTTCCTCTGGAGAGCGTTTGAAATAGGACCACGAGTAATTGCATTGGTAATGATTTTTCTCATGAACGGCATCATATTTGCAATAACAGTAGCCTTTCATTGGATTGTTATGGTTATGTGGTCATTTGTGACGAAAACGAGTCCATACAAAAAAAAACGTCATAACGTTATCTTTATTTTATTCGTTGGATTTGTGCAGATTTTTTCCTTCATGAATGTCAGTCGCCTTAAATTTCCAGACAAACCCGTTGACTCTTCATATCATACTGAGGAAGTCAATCTCCTTGAATCTTCAGATCATACTGAGGAAGTCAATCATGATAAATGCTATCCCACTGAACCTCGACATCATGCCCTTTTATATTATTTGTTTGTTTACACTGAAAATATTGCCATACTTATTTCATGGATGTTGGTTAAAAATAGCTCCTTTTGTCCGTGGATTTATCACTGGTCAATTCGCATTGTTTCTAGTGGACTTATTTTTAATATAGTTTTTATGATATCATATTATAAACTCTGTCACCCAACAACGTCCATTTTTGTTGAACAAATGTTATAGAAGATACGGTATTTTCTTTTTGCTTCATTTACCAGAGAGATTTGTCGTGGTTTTATGAATCACTTGAATTTACTCAGGTGTCGTTTCCTAAGATATAAGTTTAAGGTATTGAAGTGAAAATTTTTATTCATAACTTGTTTATTTGATGCCGCTAACCTTTTTAAGATATTCTATATATGTTAGTTAAAGCAGATGAATGCTTTAGTAGTGAGATTAAAGATTTTAAAATTAATACCATTAGACTTGTGAAAAAGTTAGCTTAATTATCGAAAATATATCTATATAGGTCTAAATATTGTGATAACTCAAACTAAATAAAAAGTCCATAAAACACGCATCTTTCATGCTTATTTTCAAGCAACTTGAAAATTAAACAGTCCAAATGTAACAAAGACAAGTATGGCCAAAAACATAACAAATTTACCTTTAAATTTATGAAAATAAAAATTCCTTTCATGATTTTCCCTGTAAAAATTATTTTAAAACTTATGTTGAATCTGTCCACTGCATTCAGAAAAAAAAATCACAAAATATTTTAATTTTGATTAAAATTTACATCTTACAAGTTTACCTGTCATTTTTTCGTAAGGTTTTTTGTAAGATTTACTCAATATTATATCTAAGGTTCACTAAAACACATATTTTTTCATTGTTGACCCTATAAAGTTTACAGAATAGTTTTTTTAAACATATATCTCCATTTTAAGTATATCAAGTATTACAAATGCACTATCATTCTTTCCAAAATTTAGGAACAGAAAATTAAATTAAATTCAAACAGATGATGTAGTCCTAAAATTTCTCTTTTTAGACTTTGAAAAAGCATTCGATTCCGTAGAATGGAACTTTCTTTTTAAAACCCTTGAAAAATTTAACTTTGGTAATTGTTTTATAAAATGGATGAAAATCCTTTACTAAAATCCTACTTTCAGATTAAAAAATAATGGTTGGATATCCAAAACATGTTGAATGAATAGAGGAATTCGGCAAGGATGTCCAATATCTGCAATATTATGTATTTTTGTAGCTGAAATATTGTCAGAAAGAATTAAAAACAATATAAACATTGAAGGTTTTAAATACAAAAATTCAGATAAAGAATTCAAGAATATACAACATGCAGATGATATGACTTTGGCGCTTAAAAGCATTCAATCGCTATCCAAAGCAGTAAGTACAATAGATCTAAACATGCATGATCGAAGATAAGACAGAATGTATTCTTTTAAGCTCTTTAAAAGACCAATATAACAATATAGAAGGTATAAACGTAACAAACCACGAGGTGAAATGTTTAGGAATATACCTAGGACATGATAAAATTGAATGCTACAACAAAAATTGGATGAAAATATATCATGAAACGGAAACTTTATTTGAGTCTTGGAAAAAAAGAAAATTAACACTTTATGTTCCTTAGTTCTCCTGCCAAACGACTGAGCTTGTTTTTTGATAAACAGGCAAAAACAAATAACATCATGCTGAAGTGAAATATGTCATTTATTAAAGTAAATGACGGAAAAGTAAAACACATTTAACAAATTGGGGGTCAGAAAAAGGAGGACTCAAATATAGAGTATTACACATCTTAGTCAAAATATTACACAATCTGACCCCCAGCACCATAATGACATTGTAACATGATGTACATAGGCAAAAGGGGGGTCAACCAGACTAGAATAATAATTCCAACCCTGTAATCTTTCACAAGGTACAATATACATGCATTTTAAGTTGACCCCCTTATAAACATCATAAGTTTGGAAGACATATACAAAATGCTCTAAACTGCTGCCTGTCATCAAAAAAGGTGGGAAAACAAAATAACAAACAGCCAATAACAATACAATCGCGCAGGCATTAAATTGAACACAACTATGTTTCTCTCACCGCCGAGGAAAAACCATATATAAAAAGCCACACTGCTTTATGCTGAAAAATCATATGGAAACCTGCAGACATAAGCAAAATTGCAAGGTACACAAAATAAATGTCGGACTCATTCTCAGTAACCTAATACATGGATTTGCCATTTATTACAATGTACAAAAAGTTTACTTGTTCAGTAAGAACCTGCGGTAGAAATAAGTACTATAAATCTCTTTTAAACCTCTTCAAATACTATCAAAAAGGATTGGTAAAACATAACAACAAAAATATCAACCTGAAAGAAATTACAAGCATTGGTGGCAGAAGGGGTGGATGGTGGGTTCGAAAAATTTATCAGTTCAATAAAACATGCTTTCCCGTTTGGTAAACGGATCAATAATGATCACGTGGAAAAGGGTAAAATTAGTTCAAAAAAGGAACCGAATAGCTACTTAGTATAAAACTATGTCCAATACAGACACTGTTTTATAATAACATAATAAAACAAGAACATGTCACATAAATGAAATTATTTGCAATAATTACTATTTTATGTTCCTTAGTTCTCCTGCCAAACGACTGAGCTTGTTTTTTGATAAACAGGCAAAAACAAATAACATCATGCTGAAGTGAAATATGTCATTTATTAAAGTAAATGACGGAAAAGTAAAACACATTTAACAAATTGGGGGTCAGAAAAAGGAGGACTCAAATATAGAGTATTACACATCTTAGTCAAAATATTACACAATCTGACCCCCAGCACCATAATGACATTGTAACATGATGTACATAGGCAAAAGGGGGGTCAACCAGACTAGAATAATAATTCCAACCCTGTAATCTTTCACAAGGTACAATATACATGCATTTTAAGTTGACCCCCTTATAAACATCATAAGTTTGGAAGACATATACAAAATGTTCTAAACTGCTGCCTGTCATCAAAAAAGGTGGGAAAACAAAATAACAAACAGCCACAATCCAATCAGAGATTGGATCCACCCACCCAAAGGCGTCTTGGCAGGAGACGCAAAATTCCTCAACAGGATGATTAATACAAAAGCATTTAAACATCTTCTTTTTTTTTTTTTAAATTGACATATACTCAGTTCAAAAGACAATACAATAGTTATTGTGAACAAGAAAAAGAAACATCCAATAAGACTGAGTGAAAACATTACAAAGGGCAAAACATCAAATAATTTTAAAAAGTGTACAAAACACCTGTCTGTAGTAAATATTAACCAGACAGCAAAATGGGAATTTATAATCATGGACACTGACCTTGTAAACTGCAGACAACTTCTGACCAGTCAACAAAGTTGTTAAACTTACATCATTCTGCATCAAAATGTGCCTCTTGACTGCAGACAATTTCTGACCAGTCAACAAAGGTATCAAACATACACCATGCTGTAGTCAACAAAGTTGTTAAACTTACACCATTCTGCATCAAATATGCCTCTTGACTGCAGACAACTTCTGACCAGTCAACAAAGGTATCAAACATACACCATGCTGCAGTCAACAGAGTGTTAAACTTACACCATTCTGCATCAAAATGTGCCTCTTTACTGCAGACAACTTCTAACCAGTCAACAAAGGTATCAAACAAACACCATGCAGCCTTTAAGTGCCTCTTAACTGCAGGCAACTTTTGTTCAGTCAACAAAGTTGCTAAACATACACCATGCTGCCTAGACATAAAAATATGTCTCGTGACTGCAGACAGTTAACTTCTGAAGCAGTCAACAAAGGTGTCAAACATACACCATGCTGCATAAAATGTGTCACATGACTGCAGACAACTTCTGACCAGTCAACCGAGATGTCAAACTTATAAAAATGTTCCTCTTAACTGCAGACAACTTCTGACCACTCGAGAGGAAAAACAGATTACCAAACTGAGGGTTTGAATTTGTGAGGATAGGTATAAGGAACCAACAGACAACTTCTGGCTTGGCTTGGCGGAATCTGACAATACAGATAATGTCATACATATGGTATAACGCTCTGACATACTATTGGTAACTGATGTCAGCAAGAGACATTTCAAATAAATTAATAAATACTGTGTATATTTAAAGTAATGAAACTGCCTCAACACGTATGGCCCCGTGCTCAGTGACATATAGCATATACAAAGTGGTATAAATTCCTTAACACGTATGGTCCCGTGTTTAGAAAATCTTCCATTTACAACATGTGACCCACTAAACACGTATGGTCCCGTGTTTAGAAAATCTTCCATTTACAACATGTGACCCACTAAACACGTATGGTCCCGTGTTTAGAAAATCTTCCATTTACAACATGTGACCCACTAAACACGTATGGTCCCGTGTTTAGAAAATCTTCCATTTACAACAGTGACCCACTAAACACGTATGGTCCCGTGTTTAGAAAATCTTCCATTTACAACATGTGACCCACTAAACACGTATGGTCCCGTGTTTAGAAAATCTTCCATTTACAACATGTGACCCACTAAACACGTATGGTCCCGTGTTTAGAAAATCTTCCATTTACAACAGTGACCCACTAAACACGTATGGTCCCGTGTTTAGAAAATCTTCCATTTACAACATGTGACCCACTAAACACGTATGGTCCCGTGTTTAGAAAATCTTCCATTTACAACATGTGACCCACTAAACACGTATGGTCCCGTGTTTAGAAAATCTTCCATTTACAACATGTGACCCACTAAACACGTATGGTCCCGTGTTTAGAAAATCTTCCATTTACAACATGTGACCCACTAAACACGTATGGTCCCGTGTTTAGAAAATCTTCCATTTACAACATGTGACCCACTAAACACGTATGGTCCCGTGTTTAGAACATCTTCAATTTACAACATTTGACCCACTAAACACGTATGGTCCCGTGTTTAGAAAATCTTCCATTTACAACATGTGACCCACTAAACACGTATGGTCCCGTGTTAGTGAAACATTCCATGTACAAGATGATCTAACTATTCAAATACATATGGTCCTGTGTTTAGCCAATATCTTTTACAACATGATGTTACCTACTAAACATGTACATGTATATGATCCTGTGTTTAGTAAAACATTTCATGTACAAAACATGTACTTTCTAAACACGTATGGTCCCGTGTTTAGAGAAATATTCCATATACAACATGATGCAACAACTTAACACATATGGTCCTGTGTTAACTGAGATATTCCATATACCAAGTGATGCAACTTTCTCAACATGTATGGTCCCATGTATAGTGAAACAACATTACATACAACAATCGAATGCATAAGTTTAAAAGCATCATCAATAGAAATTGCAGGGTTAATAAGCATGTATTTTATCCTGCATGACAGTAAATCCTCATTAGGATAACATAATGCTACGGTAATTTGCATTTGTCAAACGTATGGTCCCGCTCGACGACTACTGAGCTCTGCAGAGATTGATTATAGAGATGATACATGAACTGTGTTCACCCTTTGTTTCATATTTTGTAGAACAACTATTATAGGAGATATGATTTCAACAAAATGTGTATCTTTTAAAGGACCTGTGATTTTACCATTTACTTTCTTTTTCCATCTAAAAATATATATATTAATGATCCTATGATCACCCTAAGTCTTCTTTGATTTCTAGAAAGTTTTATTTTAGGTAGTTTAGTACCATCTGACATAAAACTTGTAAATACCCCTTTGACATGACTTTCAGTTTACTAGATCTTGATCAAAGCTTTGAAATATTCAATGAATCTCTTTATCCTGAATGAGGTTAGTTTTTAGATTAAAGTTTTTTTTTTTTAAATGCATCCGTCAATTGAGTTAAAGTGATTGGAATTTAAAATTTTGGGCCCTGCTGCATATCTCTAACCCCTGTTTCAGAAGAATTAACTAAAGTTTGCTTCATGTACTGAAAAAAGACATGAAGTGTGTAAAAATCATTATTTCAAAATTAGGATATATATATATATATATATATTTTTTTTTTTACAAAAACTATTGAATTAAGTGAAAAACCATTTGATCATGATATTATCTTACTCAATGGACTTGTTGACAGAGCAGTCCCCAGAAACATGAACCAATACACCACCCAAACTTAAAGTGGCTGTTGCCACAATACTTTGCTATGTTGAGGCAATGTCCTTGGTAATGGGCACTTGTTTGTCCACTGTTGTGTTGTCTGTGTATGCATATCTGATTTCTGACTGTTGTTTCCACATGGCCTATATAGCTTCTGCAAGTGTTACCCAGTGTGGATAGTGTCTGTTTCTAATTTGGTGGGATAGGTAACTCTGGAAAAATAAAAGTGTAAACTACTATCCAGTATATGATATTCATTTTTTTAATCAAGTGTTCAGATCTAAATCAATATTTTAAGCCATGTCCTATACAACTGAACAATCAGAACATGCAAGATAAATTCTTAGAGAATGACATAATTATTTTACTTTGGGTATTGCACAGCTGCAATAAATCAACAGGGAATAACAGGTTATATAAATTCCAACATGAGAATATGTCTACATATATGCAGCATAAATTATTCTCATTATAACATTATATTACCAAAAAAGCACTTCAAAATTTGCATGTCATAATATACTACCATGCAGGTCTTGCACAAATCAACAAACACAAGTGCATTATTGTGCATATGGTCCTGCACAATCCAATAAAATACATGTGTATATGGTCCTACACAAATCAACAAACACAAGTGCATTACTCTGCATATGGTCCTGCACAATCCAATAAAATACATGTGCATATGGTCCTACACAAGTCAACAAACACAAGTGCATCTGATCCTGCACATTTTTCCCAGCAAAGTTCAACAAAATTCATGTGTATATGGTCCTACACAAGTCATCAAAAAATGTGTGCATGAGTCAACAACTTGCATGTGCATATATTGTCCTGCACAAGTGACTAAGTCAACAAAATACATATGCATATGGTCCTGCACAAGTGACTAAGTCAACAAAATACATGTGCATATAGTTGCGTACAAGTCAACAAACAAAATGTATGTCAATTTGGCATAATTATGTATGGTTCTGCATGAGTCGACAAAATACATGTGAATATAATTCTGCCCAGATCAACAAAATGCATGTGCATATAATCTTTCATGAGTCAAAAGGTAATACATATGCACATGGTCTTGTCCAAGTCAACAAAATACATATGCATATTGTTCTGTACATGTCCACAAAACATGCGTATATGTTCCTACAAGAGTCAACCAAATGTGTCAGTGAAATGAATGTGAATATGGTCCTTCACAATCATAAAACACAACATAACGTGTAAATCAGTGGTGGGTTTGCATGGTAAACATAAGTAGTGTATGTGGACCTCACTTCTACACTAATTCTCAGTAAAAGGTCACCTGAAACTATGGTGTGCACCCTTAGCAACAATACTATATCAGCATTAAATCATGTAAATCATTCTACCTATATACAAGCTGTGCTTATGACCTGCACAGTTTATGTGATAAATGTGTATGTTGTCCCACGTACACTATATCTTGATTCAACAATTGAAAATTTGAATCATACACGATTTGTGTACCCATATAATGACAATATTTTACTAACATCATATAGGCAACTAACTCCAAACAATATTTTTGGCTCCATGAACAACTTGAGTAAACTTGAGTAAGATCATTCATTGTTCAAACTCTTAAAAGGAAAAGCAGAATTTGTTACCAAGTATAATACCTGTATTGGTAAAAATATTGCAAAATTATATAAGGAACCAAAAAACTTTAGCCTTTAATTATGAGCTAATTAACTTAATTTCAATGGATAACACATGACTTCATCAGAAGTACTATACTATACTGGCCTGTTTTATACTGGGAATGCAGGAGTGTCAAGTGAATACTACAACAGCATCAATGGAGATCTCATAACTTGTAAAAAGGTAACACTCGTCACTGCTGAGCTGTTTATATTCACTCATCAATATCTGGTTTGTGTAGATGATTCTGACATTCAAGTCCTTGAAGAAGTGAAAGGTTTCCATTTACAGACGTTTTTCTGCAAATAACAAGCAGATCACATCGTCCGAAATCTTCAAAATGGCATCACAACAAAAGTTGTAGGATTTTCTTTGGGAAATATGGTATAAATTCGAAAAATTCAGCAGTTCAATAAACCATGCTTTCTCGTTTGGTAAACGGATCAATAATGATCACGTGGAAAAGGGTAAAATTAGTTCAAAAAGGAACCGAATAGCTACTTAGTATAAAACTATGTCCAATACAGACACTGTTTTATAATAACATAATAAAACAAGAACATGTCACATAAATGAAATTATTTGCAATAATTACTATTTTTTGGCATATGTGCCGTAATAAATACTTTAGCTATTCCTAAATTGATTTATAAGGCCACAATACTAGAACTACCAGACAAAGACTGTGTTAATAAATTAAACAAATTAATTTTCATATATATTTGGAGTAAATCGAACGAATAAAGAGAAATACTTTGATAGGGGAAGTAATTAAGGGTGGTATTGGTCTGACATAGAATCAAAACTTAAGGCGTTGAAGGCAGCCTCTTTTTTTTAATAAAGAAATCTCATGCTATAACTTTTGCAAAGAAACCACAAAACTAGATACAACAGATATATTTTTGACACAATCCATGTGGTCCAATAAGTTTTTTACTTACAAGGGAAAATCATTCTGTTTTCAAAACTGGGTAAAAAGCGGAATCTTATACACAAAACAATTATTCAATGAAAATGGTAAATTAAAATCTCTTAACGATTTTGAGCGTCTTATAAAAAATAAAAGTAACTGGCTGTGTGAGTATATGTTAATTAAAACAGTATTTATAAAATCCGAACGAATATTTAAATATTCAAAGAGAAATTTTATCAAAATAGAAAATCCTAGTATCCCATCCCTAAAAACAAAAAACACTAAATTGTTTTACTCTAATATAAAAAAGAAAAAAATGCAAACCCCGTGCTCTCAAAGTACACTGAGTAAGGAGTTCGGAATGGGAAAATATTATTTTTACAAAATAAAATTAATGGTAGACAAAAAATTAGCAGAATTTAACTATAAATTATTGAATAACATTCTTTGCAATAATTTTTTTTAAGTAAATGGAATAGTAAAATAAACAAATGTTGTAAACTTTGTCAAAATCGAATTATAGAGAATATAAGACATTTAATTTTTGATTGTTTAAATGTTTTTCAAACATGAAATACAGTCAGTGAATATGTTGGCTTTACTGTACAATAGAAACATATTGTTATCGGATTTTATGTCGATCAAAATATTACAACAAGACTGTAAAATATTTTGTTTTCTTTTATTGCATATAAAATATACAAACACAAAATGCATTGTCGAATTGATGATATTGAAGAAAGTGAATATTCTTTGGTACATGCTCTAAAAGACTCTGTTATGGCATATGCAACTGTTATGAAATTTATGAAAAACACTAATGAAGGAATTTATTTTCAAAAATTATCATTGAGATTATAAAATATAGAATCCTTTGAATAAAAAAATTTTTTTAAATAAACACTCACTGCAGGATGGGCCGGTCATCCTGTTGAAACTCAACCTGAAGGTAATGTGAATGGACTCTTAAGATGTGGTTTTACCTCCGGTTTGAAATGAGTGTATTCTATTTCTTTATATTTATAAATCCATCATTATAAAATCAAATTATCATTGTCTGTATATATATTCAATTATTA
>NW_026927929.1:0-31398 GCF_032062105.1 Saccostrea cuccullata
AATTGCTCAAAAATAGCAAGACCAAATCTAACAGACCGCCCTCTGTGCTTGTTACCAATTAAGTACAATCCTGCAGTCAAAAACTGGGGAAAACACTATATACGCAAAAATTGGAAAATAATTGAAAAAGATAAACAATGTTCTAAAATATTCCCAATGCCTCCTATCATTGGATACAAGCGAAATAGAAACTTAAATGAGCTCTTAAACTCGAATAGATAGCATATCAATTAACAAATCAGACAATGCGTGATAGCGGGAAGCATATGCAAAGCTGATAACAGAAAACAGGTGGCGGTCAATTACCGGTTCCCAATACTCTAAACAAACAACCAATGCGCTTTCTCTGATGCCACGTGCATTAACTCTCCCAGTGCGATTATGTGACGGTCGCCCCACCCCCTTCAAAGGAATCTCAACTGCAGCTCTATCTTAGAGCTGTTTAGTACAACATGTACCACAAAACAACACGAGCAAATAATTTAAGCTTGCATAAAATGTGCCCGAAACACCGATTCAGGTGTCATATTATCTTCCGTTGGCACACATGGTTCTGGGTTTCAAGTGCCAACTGTATCTACACGTGCTGATTTTTCTATATACTGTCAAGAATTTGTGTTATAGACAAGCGTCTGGATGATCGAGATTGCAAATAATGACGAAAAAGTAGTAGCATATAATCAGAGACATATAAGAGAGGGACCGCTGACTCTTTCGGAGCACTCTATATTTTTCATGACGTTTCAAAAATTCGAGTTCCGAATGGAAAATCATCTTCCGATTTTCGCAGCGCCCTCACCGGGAGGCATAGAAACTATAAACAGTATGGCGTTTCATCATAAGAATGGGTAGAAAACATCGCTAAAACTTCAATTTTATGCAAAATTTACTTTTGGCATTAATCGTAGGAGTTTAAGATACTTTCGTTTGTATCATGTGTATGACGACAAAGAATTGAGAACAAATTTAAATACAGTAAATAGATGAAATCCATCTAACCCATGTCTCGAGTTGCATTTGTTCAGTCTGTCTTTTAAAAACTATTACAATAAAAATACACTATAAAGTGTATTTTATAGTGTAAGATGAGACCAATTATGACGAGCTCATTTGTTTGTTATGTTGATTTTGCAGTTGCATGTATTAATTACTTGTTTTTTAATACATACATAGGTGTTACAGCTGTGTTGGGTTTCAGGTTGGTGTATGACAGTTTGTTGTGTGTTTTTAGACTTTCATTAAATAATTATTTTTAAAAAAGGCCGAAATTAATGTTTTTTAGTGTATTATATTGCTGTTTAGAAAAATAAATCTATATCATTATGTTTTTGATTTTTTTAACTACATATCTACATTATTTTGGCATTAAAAAACAAAACAAAATAGGCTACAGTTAAAAAATGCACCATCCTGAAACCAGGCTAATGTTGTAACATGAATCTAGTCCAGCAACTCATACATTGTAAGATTTACTGGTTTTTAAAACAATGTTTAAGTGCTAGACTAGTGCTAATTTTTACATGCGGTATTTAAAAAAATTAAAATATACACTACCCCATGATGCTTTCACATAAGTTTCAGCTTTCCTGACCCAGCCACAGGTGCTTGAGGACAGGACCACCCCCTCCCCTAATATAGCACCCCCGGGCCTATTAGAATTTTTTCACATAAATTTAATATATATGGAAGATACATTTGTGATATAATCTATCCTATCAATTCAGAAAATTTGCTTAAACCAACATTTTATGAAAAATTTCTAACCACTCTCTATAGTTGATTTTTATATATAGAATGTAGGGTAGATTTTATAGAACATTTGTTTTAGGTAATTTTTCGATTAGTTAACGTTGGTATAGATCTTATCACAAATATGCCAATGGAAGATTATTTATAATAAAAAAAGTTGAAAAAGCCCAGGGGTCTATATTGAAAGGGGGGGGGGGTTCCTGTCGTCAAGCACCTGTGGACCCAGTAGTTCCTGAGAAATTCTAAAGTTTTTTCCTATATATTTCCATGTAAAACTTGGATTCTAAATCATGGCCCCATTCTACCCCTGGGGTCATAAATTGAACAATTTAGAATCTACACTACCCCAGATGCTTTCACACAAGTTTTTCTGGCTGTGGTTCTTAAGAAAAAGAATTTTTCCTTTTATATTACATTCATGTATAACTTAACTTCCTTATTGTGACCCTGCCCTACCTCCAGGGGTCATGATTAAATAATATAGAATTTGCACTACCTTAGGATGCTTCCACATAGGTTTCAGGTTTTCTGGTCCAGTGGTTCTTCAACTTGAGAAGAAGATTTTTAAAGTTTTTTTTTCCTATATATTTCTATGTAAAACTTTGATTCCTTAGTGTGGCCTGGCCCAACTCGGGGGATCATGATTTGAACAATTTAGATTCTACACTAATCCCAAGATGCTTCCACAGTTTTTACTTTCTGGCCCAGTGGTTCGTGAATTTTTTTTCAAGACCCCACCCTATTTTTGTCTCTTCTTGAATATCTCCCTTTGTAGGGATCTTGGCCCTTCATTTTAACAATTCAAACTCCCCTTCAACCAGGGATGCTTTGTACCAGTTTGTTTAAATTGACCCAGAGGTACTTGAGAAGAATTCGAAATTGTGAAAATTTTAGTTGGACATACAACAGACAAAATGTCATTAGAAAAGCTCACTTGAGCCTAAAAACTAGGTGTTCAAAAAATACAAAAATATGCATTGGCTAAGTTTGATTTATTGTCATACATTTAGGCCTTGTACATGTACATGTAGTATATTTTAGTTTATACATGTTTACATGCATCACATAGAAATTTGAAATGTTCATCACACATTTCTTTACTCAGAATTTACAGTCCAAGGAGTGGGAAAATGTTTGGAAAGAATATTCATTAATTAAATTCTTGGAGGTCTTAATTCTTTTTTTTTTTTACAAATACCATGGAGAGAGATGGCTCAGAAAAAACATAAAAGTTTCTGATATTATTTCTTATTCATTTGCAGTATTGTTGAAAAACCACACAACATGTCAATGTTTGTTTCAGTGCCGTTTTGAGCGTGGCTATGTTTTATGCAGCAACACAATTTTAAGCTTTACAGCTTACTGAACAACTATTTGTTGTCTTATTGTCTTATTCATCCTTAGATCTCACTTAACACACCCTTATGGAGCAGGTCAAGGTCTTTTGGGAAAACAACTTCAGAATCTTGTAGAATCAATCATGAGAGGTACTGTTACTCTGAAAATATGAAAAAGGCAAAATCAATAAAGAAAAGAATTTAATAGCCCCATGAAATATACTGTAAAACCTGGGATAATAATTGTTCATTATTTAGTATATTTAAAAAAAAACTACAAAAGAAGTAAAAAAAAAAAGATCAACAATCCCCATGAAACAAGGACACCGCAAGGCGGAGCATCCCCTCGCAAAGAACATATAAGATTATCACTCTATAAATCAAAGTAATACATGTACAATATTGTAGGCCTTTCAACTAATTTTTCAAGTTGCACATATGGTAAAAAACATTGTATAGATAGATTTATAGGTACATGAAATTATCAAAAAAGATAATAACTTATGCATACTTTTAATTACATCATTAAAAAGTTTAATCATTTATAATAGACTTTTTTCGATGTTGTGTTTAAGGACTGGTAACTCAGGTGTGAAAAATAACCAACTTAGTGCTGATTTATGAGTTACCGTTTATAGGAATGACATATAGGCTGCTTCAGCATTGGTATTGTTATATACACAAAAGGGTTCCTTACATTGTTTTGTACACAAAAAGTTTTGACCAAGAGAAAGAGAATGCCTTCACTCTACCTGAAATAACAGGGTCAAATGAATGGAGAACAGACTATATTCAATAGTTTTAACTCTCTTTGACGATTATTATGAAGAAGAAAATTTAATGTCATGTTTTTGTGTTCGCGCTTTTTCGCTTCCTGTGTAAATATATATATTTTTACAAGTAAATGCAACAATTGATCGTCTTATTTGTGTAACTGTTACGAAGCACGAAGGGGAACAACCGAGTATAAAAATTTAATTAGGTTAGAACTGAGAAGGAGGGTAGATTTCACTTTTTATTTTAATTAAAAATTTTAATTATATGAAGTAAACCGGTGTCCGCAACTATACAGTAAATAAGTTTAACATTGGTGCTAAATTTTAAAACCACTGGATTCTACAGAGAGCAAAGAAACACTTGGGAAATGCTAAAAACTGCCTAGCGTGTAAACAGTTAGATACCCCGAGCCTGCTCTAAACAAGTTTCAGCAGTGAGTTATCGTTCATAACACCGACCCCTAGCGGCAGTTGAAAGGCCTAAATATTGTACATGTATTCGATATTGATCCTGATGCAAATTTTGATGTAAATAACACACGTTTACAGTCATGTGAAGCAAAATCATACGTTTAAAAACATTATTGTGATATAAATGAGTAAAAATTGCCACATACTTAATAGATTTATGGTGGTCAGGATAAATTCACCCATATGCATTCTTCATTTCCTCTGCTTGCAATCTGTAGTTGTTGAGAAGAGTGATTTCTGACATACCTGGAGATTACATGAACAAGTGTTCATCTTTACATGATGTAAAAATTTAACATCCTTATACATTCTTGGATATACAAAAAAGGTAAATAATACATCTCAATACTATGATCAAGTCTTTAAAATGTTGAGAAACTCTAGGCCCCTTTTGTGGGAAGGAATTTCAGTTTCTGGGAAAAATCTCAGTTGAGCAAATAAAAAAAAGGAAAAGAAAAACATTTGAGTTTTAAATAATATTTATTTAAGGGAAACATTAAAGCAAAGGCAGTTTCTAATGTTCGAATAGCACATACAAGTATTATACTGAGGGGGGGGGTGTCCAAAACATATACAGTGTACCCATTTACTGTTGAAAATGTACACTAAAAGTTAACCCCCCCCCCACCGGCCCCTCCAACAAAAAATACTATTAGTAATTTTCTACAGATTGTTCTGACAAATTCCTTCCCTTTTTATTTGTTTTTTTTCCAATTTTTTTTTTTCCCATATTAATTGTCCTACATAAAATTTCATTTACATTCCCCCCCCCCCCTTTAAAACGAAACGTGCCTGTATACTTGCTAATTTTTCCTCCTTGCTCACCGGTTCCTAAGGGCCTGAGTCTACAATGTTTATGAAGATAAAAGGAGCAACTTTTCAACAGGAGAACATTTTTATTCAGAATTAATAATGTTGTACCGACAACGACAAGATGTAAACATCATGATGCATGGTCTCATGTTATATGTGTTATCTTTTTAATTTCTCTTTATAGCTGCAAAAATACATCATAGATATCCACCTTATGTAAATTATTATTGACGTGCAGGCTTTAAATAGTAAAATATACAATATATTAGCAATATTTACCCCAAAGTCTGCGATGAAAACACTGCAGCTAATACGACCGTAAGTCTTTCTATGCCCTCCCGGTGAGGGCGCTGCGAAAACATGAAGATAATTTGGCGCGAAAATGAGTTAGCGGTCCCTCTCTTATATGTCTCTGATATAATGAAAAGTATATAGTGTAATGAAAAGTAGTATAATGAAAAGAAGTATAATGAAAAGTAGTATAATGACAAAATACCATCACATAATGACAAAATACCAGCATATAATGATAAAATACTAGCATTTATTGACAAAATACCATCATATAAAAACAAAATACCATCATAAAATGACAAAATACCATCATATAATGATAAAATACTATCATATAATGACAAAGTACCAGCATATAATGAAAGTTCTCCTCATAAGGCAGTGACGGCGTACCATATACTTCATCGATCTCTCTTGAAGATATTCAAACTTAAATAAGTATTCTCTATGATACTCTTTTCTGCAGTCATTCAATAAAATTTCTTTTTTTTTTTGACAAATATTTTTGCGTGGGAACCGAGAATATATTTTTTGGCGTCAGATTAGCAAAAAAGGTACCAATATGACTTTAAATAACTGACCAATTATCTGACTGAGAATATTGTTATGGATAAGTACAAATACTACAGGGACTTTACGCTTGAAAAAAGTGGATATCGAAACGGCACAAAGACCATTTTACCATCCATTTCTTAAATGAAAAGCATTTTTAAAAATTTCTATTATTTTCATGCTCACAATGATAAACTATTCATTTCTTAGATAAACAGTGACACACTGTTTAGTTTTCTCAAATTCTAACGGCAAAGTGAGTTGCATCTGTATTAATTCTCTTGTCGGTGAATACAACTGTCAGCTGAATTTTTTGACAAAAACACGTGATCACGAGAATAGAAATGTAAAAAATGTTTTGTCTATTTAAATCGAAAGAGATACTGCTCGTTACCCTAACCCTTGAAGCATCTGTGTTCTGAACTTGTCACAAACTACATTTTATCAAACTTGTTTATTCTTGTTAACAACAAATTAAAACGCCGATGAGTTCTTTAATAGCTTCTTAATTATTCTTGTATTTTGTTCATATTAAGAACATTTTTATTTTGCACTCCATTGGCTTGATCATGCAGCAATGTACCTTCATCACCTGCATACGGAGTGTACATATCTCAATTGATTCGATATGCAAGAGCATGCTCTACGTATGTATAATTTATAAAAAGAGGTAAATTATTGACAAGCAATTTGATGAAACAAGAATATCAACAGTCTTGTTTAAAGTCATCATTACGTAAATTCTATGGTCCATACAATGACCTTATCAGCAAAATCAATTTTATCATTGAGTCAAATGCTGACTGACGTTTTTCATACTAATTGTTAGTCCATTATTTATACAAGGAAATGAGGGATTTTTCATTTATTTCCTGATCATGACAAGGAGCACATGGCGGGTGTGACCGGTCAGCAGGAGATGCTCACTCCTCCATGGCTCCTGATTTCACCTCTAATATTTTGGAGGTCCATGTTTGCCCTTCTCTTATTTTGTACTGTTTTATGGACTGAGATATTGAATACTTTTCGTTATCTCCATATCCTTCCATCATAGACTAACCTGAATCACGCGTTCGAGGTAAAATTTGAACAAGTTTTGTTTAAAAAGAAAAAAGAAAATAAAGTCTAGCAAGCTATATATGTTTGTGTGATAAATTATCGTAAGTGACTAAGGTATAAACAGTTTGCCACTGCCTTTCCTCTGAAAGTGTAAATGAGCGCGATTCTATGGGAGGAAATACGCCATGTAATATTCGAAGTAAGATACCTAGTGTTATTAACATAAGTACTATGGGGTAAAATTTTATTGCCGAAAGAAATAGCCATATAAGGCAATTACAATTTGTCAGTGCAGGAGATATTACACATTTTTACCATCGATGCTTATCTGTCGCTAGTGAGCTCTAATTTTCGGCGTAAATTATGATAAGATATTTTGTTATTTTACCCCCTTCCCCTTAAGTCGCCATCTTCTTCTGTTGAAAATCATGAAAGACTTTCAGAGATGCTTGGAAACACATTTTTCACTAGACATGTTTTCAAAAGAAAGAGACTATAGCAATTTCCTGTTTTCTGCCTATTTTATTCATAAAACCGGTTCTACCCTATAACCTATAAATAGGTCAACCTTAACCACATGTCTTGAATTTAAATCACAATAACAATAGTAGGGGTGCAGTTGAAGATACCATTTACGCTAGGAAAATGTATGGAAGCTCCTTTACGATATAAATAATTATTTAGCTCAACATTTATTTCAACAAAAATAACAGGTTATTTCTATGCACATATAAGTTGTCGTTAAAGAAAACGACAATCACTCTACTCTCAACTCCCAGCCTTTACATGTAAGTGTACCTTACACCATACCTAGACCATAAGAAAGGTTTTCTTATCTTTTATCAATTTTGTACCTCCAGGCATAATATAGGTTGTATAAATGTCCAAGTAAACCGTCAACTGTGAAAATCAGTGCTTTTCGTAAAAGTCCATATGGAATTCATGCCTTAGTTCAAACAAAAAGTTATATATTATATGTATTTCATATACCTTGTACTTTCTATAAAGTGCTGCTGCTTGCAATACAATTTGCATTTTACTAGGATTAATTTCATGTATTGACGCCACAGTAAAAAAAATTCAGAAAAGCAGCAGAATTTTTCATACCTAAAACGTTCTTCATTTTTATTCAAAAATGGTTAAAATCTATTCAGTGTATGTCCTTGCAAAAATGTGATTTAATAAATCAAGCAACTCGTTGTGAAAATCCTAAACCTGTACACAAAAAACTGTAAAATTATTGAAATATATACATTATCTAAATAATTATTTAATGATCGCATTAAACTAAGATTTAACATTAAAATTACCTCCTTATCTAAAATATGTAAATAATATTCTGTTTAATGGAAAAAACTACATTTTTCATAAAAAAAACTTGATCTGCCTATCACAGCACATACAAAACGTCATTTTTACAAATATGATGCCATGCCGACAAGTTAATTGTGTTGAGTGCTTTGTTTGTAACATGCTGTGTGTGATCTAACTAGCAACTTATCTAAAAGCCGCTTGATCCGAAACAGGCACAATAAAAGTACTTCATTACATAGAAAATATATTAAAAAAAATTTATATAATAGTTTATTACAACATACAATAAGGAAAACATCGATCAAAAACCTTATTGACAAACAGAAGTTTCTGACGGGAAGTTAAGATCTGTCGTTAAGTCACCTTTGAAAAAAAATTATCGGCTATATCTAAATGATGAAAAACAAACCCGAGTATTTTTTTTTCATCAGTGAAAGCCTTAGACATAATACCACGGTATATCTTTTAATAAAAATTCAGAAATTAACTGAATATAATCCTTAGTGATTTTTATATTAATATGCACATTAAAAAAGAAAGAAGGAAAATCAGATATTTTAAAGATTTTGGGGAGTTGAACTATGTTCAATCTCCCATGGTCATCACGTATTTAACATGCGCAGTAATTTGTGTTGATTACATAGAGACGAAATCGAGGCTACTGTGTCGGCTGATTTACTCCGATGATATTCAACAGAAAACATGCATAAACATCCGCGACAAATAGTTCATGTCATTTTCTCCTGAATTAATCTAATTTCCATAATGTAAGTAAATGTAATGATAAAGTAATCTTATTTTGAATATTAGAATTCGTTCAAAGTACATAATTTATGTAAAACTAAATTATAAAGAACCATGAAAGTTTTTCGTAATGGAACTCATTTTTAGTGTAGCGTCATACACCGAAATAGATACGAACGACAACTCTACATACTGACGGCAAACGTTAAATTTAGTTATATTTAAACTTTACAAGTTTACATGAACATTGTCTTGGTTAAATTGAATTCGTTAATACATAAAAACTTTAGGAAACATGCGTATATTACTTAATCGGCAGTATCACCTGCCAAAAGCGGTAAAACTAGTACTCTGTTATAAATATTAAAACCAAAAACAGACACCAATGTTTTCGTAAAATCGCGATTAAAAACAACAAAATAAAGTATATTTTTATAATAAAAGAAAAACCTCATTTACATACCCGATAATTTGTACGCACACAAACTCTCGCATATACCACTGTTTTTATGTTTTGTCAATAATATTTGTTTTTAACTTGGTATTGCTCTTTTCTTCACAATATTAAAAAAGATTAAGTTATGACGTACTCCATGTATAATGTTCGTGTAATTACATTTTTATTCACAGAGAAGTTTTATACAACAAACCTGTTAGCTCTTAAAAGGATACTGTGTTAAAATCCACATTTTATCAACATTGATATTCCTGCGAAACTGAAATTTTCATAACACATGGGTAAAGGTGCAAAGGAAAAATATATTACAAATTTGAAGACTGAGCAGTGATATAAATGGTTAACCGCCTCTGATATGAATATAATGGCAGTGTGCATGTTTTGCAATGGGAAACCCAAAATATGTGTAGGATGAAGAAGAAATAGAAGCACAACAGCAATATGTAATAAAGGTTCTATGAAAATTTTGTTCAGTGGTGTTACAGGAGTTGCGGTTAAGAGATGGGTATACCTTAAGTGTAACAAATAGATGGACAGAAATCACGATTAAAAAATTCCCTCCTGCTTTTGAAGCATGGGTATTAAAAGGACTAATGTAGGCAGGCAAGCATTATGGCTGATGCATTTTTTAGCTATTCAATGACTCTGAATGTCTTTCTCGATCATGATTGTTCCAACTCAAAAAATATGAAACAGATGTCTGTATTTGAAAATACAAACATAATAATAATTAAGACATGTAATATTGTTCACTCACTTAACCTCCCGATCAAAGATTTTATTTACACCATGTTCAACTCCCATGAGTGCTTTCAGTACTTTGATTTTAAAGGAAGTTTAGTAACGAAGGCTAAAATATTGTCAGTGTACAGTACTTTGTTGTGAAAAAAAACCTGCTCGGATTTGTTCTTTATAATGAGATATAAGCGATAAATTTAATTTTTCAAATGCGATTTCTCGCCATTGCAAAAAGCGATATCGTCATGGAATTATTTTTTATGACCCAACAAAAAATATTTTTTAAAACTTTTTGTGACAGACTCATGTTTACATATTTTGTGCACATGTGCCTAGCAATGCATCTTGCACGTGCCTCTATTCATTACTTTAATTATGCATATGTTTTTATTTGTATCACACTGCAACAGCTGAATTATATAATTGTTCATTTAATCTGCAATTAAGTGCATTGATTTTTAAATGATTCTTTTCTAGAGAGGTCCAGAGTTAGCCTTAGGGCTCTAATTTTATTCTGACCATGGCCATTTTTTATATTTTAGTTTCATTGGTTTTTTAGTGATGTCCTATGCTTTTCGATCGGTTTTTGCTTTTCCCTTCAAGTTTTCTTTTGTGTTTTTTGATCAATTCTTGCTTGGTTGCCACATATAATGGAAGTGTAGTTTTGTCATTGAGTTAACTTGTTTTACATATCAGACATTGACATTGAGACATACATTTCCACCTGCATGGTAAGTAATTCTTTCATACTAATGAGTATTGAGATTCAAATTTTGTTAGATGTGAAATCTGTAATTTTTGCACTTGAATCACTTTTTTAGACATATAAGAATATAAATAACAGTCTTGTTATTTAACATCCGACACAACACAAGTCTATTGCATTTTGATTTTCGGTATCTTTTAAAAGAAAAACACTTTTGGGATATACTTTGACAAAAAATGAAACAATTTATGGACAATATGTTTCAAGAAGAAAAACGATGAAACATTATTTTTAGATAATATGTTGTATGGCATTATTGTATCGCAACATCTATTTTTATCATAAATCTATTTTCAGTATTCGGTTTTTATACTTATTTTTAGCCTGAGGGTTTATCTCTATCTATTTTGTTTAAATATTTGTCCTTGTAATTCATCATTAACCAATGAAATTGCTGAACGGTGATCACGTGGAAGTCACTTTTGTTTTTACCCTAGTATGTGAAGGACGCTCTTAAATAAACAGAGGGATTGTTTGTGTAAAAAATTAATACTTTTGGCCGTAAACTTTAAGCAAAGTAGGAAGTGATGTACGCGGGAGGATTTGTTTTAGCTTAAAGAAGTGATATTGAATGTAAGTGCGATTATTTCCACTCATTTTAGTTTTTCTTATGTGGATTACTTAACCATCGGCGCCCGAGGTACGGACATTAATGAAACTGGTAATTAGTAAACATGGTGGATCCAGCAGTGGTGGGCATTATTGGACATTCATATGTGAGACCTTTAGAACGATTTGTGTTACAAAACTAAGTGTATAAGAACCTGTCGTTGGATGAAGACCTCTACAGAGTTTATTTTCGGGGTCTGGGAGGTTTGACAGTCCGTGGTCTGTCCAACTCGCCAAACCTATGCATGTTTCCTATAGTTCCTACAGTGTGTTTTTTGGACATCGGGAGAAATGATGTTACAACTAGTTCAGCGTTGGACATTGCCAAATACATTGTTTCGTATGTGAATTATCTTGTACATGGACTTGGTGTGGTTAACGTTGTTATTGGACAGCTACTTCGCCGCGACCCAAGGAAATCCCCGGCAGGCTACAACGGACGAGGTTTTCAAAATAAACACGCATTTGGAACTTTTAACGTCTGGACTTCTTCATGTTCACTTTTGGAAGCATAGAGGATTTTGGGCTGACTTGTCCTACCTGGGACGCGATGGAGTCCACTTGAGGGAGGAAACTGGTGCTATTCCTCCAATAATAAATGGTGAAATACATGAGGAGCATTAAATATGTTGTACATCATAGAATACAGAAATTAAAGGCCAGTAGTTATTGAATTTGTTAAGAATATTCACTTGAATGAAGTCAGGCTAATTTATGTGACTTTAAATTTTAAAAAGATTGCAAAACAGCCATAATTCATTTTATGAACATTATAAAAATATGAAGCTTAACCAGGTTCGTACAAGCCTGAGTAAGTTATAATCGCATAAATTTTAATTGTATTTTTAGGCCTGTTTGTTTTCTTAGTATTTTTATTCAGACAGGTGCAGAATTTTCTAAGTGCATTCTAATGCTTGTCTGTTTTGTAAGGAATTTTATTCAAACATGTGCAGAATTTATACTTGTCTGTTTTCTAAGTAATTTTACTCAGACATGAGCAGAATTTCTAATGCTTGTCTGTTTTCTAAGTGAATTTATTTAGACATGTGCAGTATTTATGCTTGTCTGTTTTCTAAGTAATTTTACTCAGACATGCACACAATTTCTTTGTGTATTTTGATGCTTCTCTGTTTTTTTTGTAATTCTATTCAGACATGTGCTGTATTTATGCTTGTCTGTTTTCTAAGTTTTTTACTCAGACATGCGCAGAATTTCTAAGTGTATTCTAATGCTTGTCTGTTTTCTAAGTGAATTTATGCAGACATGTGCAGTATTTATGCTTGTCTGTTTTCTAAGTAATTTTACTCAGACATGAACAGACATGAACAGAATTTCTGTGTATTCTAATGCTTTTCTGTTTTCTAAGTGAAATTATTCAGACATGTGCAGTTCTTATGCCTGTCTGTTTCCTAAGTAATTTTATTCAGAAAAATACAAAAAAATATCTGGTATAATGCTTGTCTGTTTTCTAAGTAATTTTACTCAGACATGAACAGACATGAACAGAATTTCTGTGTATTCTAATGCTTTTCTGTTTTCTAAGTGAAATTATTCAGACATGTGCAGTTCTTATGCCTGTCTGTTTCCTAAGTAATTTTATTCAGAAAAATACAAAAAAAATATCTGGTATAATGCTTGTCTGTTTTCTAAGTAATCTAAGTAATTTGTACAGAATAACAACGGAATCTCCTACAGGCAAATCATTATTTTTATAACCCATGTATAAATCATTTCAGAATAAACCATGCCTAAACGACTGACAGACTCAACACCTAACCCAACAACAAGAAGGATTGCAGCGATTGACTATGACCTGTTAGCGGCAGCTATCATCAAACAGTCTCAAAACTCTAGAAACATTAATAGTGCTTTGAACATATGTGACAACAATAGTGTGAATAGTGCAGAGGTCAATAATGATATTACTTGGGCTTTATGTGACAATACTGCTGCAAATGACAGTGCAAACAGTACCGTAGTACCTGTGTCTGAAGTTTCCATTCAACCATCATCAAACAATGTGATTCAAAAGCCAAAAATCGCTACATTTTCATCAGAGAGTCAAGACATTACAGACTCAGACATCCACTAACATTGCAAACCTAGTTAATGCATTACTACAACAAAACTCAGGTGAGCCAGCAACGTCAAAAATTAAAAATGTTATTCCCATTTCTGATGGTATTCCTCTTGGTGCTGCAACACAACAAAGGATGAAAACCAAAATCTGGGCAAACCAATTTATAAATTTAAGCATTTTGTTGCAGCAGCGAGAGGAACCAATATCCTTAAAGATTTCAACAGGTTCTGTAACAGTACAGCAAGGTTCCTCAAAACCCAAAGCTCCACTGTCTATACAGCAATGGACTGATGCCTTTTTGATATATATGGCTATTTACATTGAGAAGTTCCCAGAACAAGCTCCCCATCTATTAAAGTACTGATTTTTTATCAGGGAAATGAATAAGATGTTAGGAGATAAGGCATGGAGGGTCTATGATGAAAACTTTCGCATGTTAAGAGAATCATCGGATTTATTTTGGCAAAAACCTGTAGAAGAGTTAAGGGTTAAGGCTGCCTCAAGCAATTGTCAATCCCAGCAGCCCTTTTGTACAAATACAGGCAGCAGGTCAACCAAATTTTGTTATGCCTTCAACAATGGTGAAGCTTGTTCATATAACTCCTGTCATTTCATCCACAAGTGTCAATAATGTTCCATGTCACACGCGAGAGTCAATTGTAGAGGGCGAAAACAAAAACAAAGTACAAATACAACAACCAAATCCCAATTTAACACTTCCTTCCAACCAGCTACCATCTCCAGTCAACCCAAAAAATTTAAGTAGATTTTTAATCATTTATGACAAAGAGCTGTCCTCATACCTGATTACTGGCTTCACTTATGGTTTTGAATTAGGATGTACATCTGATCCTCCACCATGTACCCCTAAAAATTATAAATCCACATTAGAACATCCAGAAATTATTGATAACTACATAAAAACTGGTTTAAACAAAGGGCAGATTGCTGGTCCATTCCCAAACAAACCATTTCATAATTTTGTAGTTTCTCCACTTGGTCTTGTCCCTAAAGGCAATACTGGAAAATTTAGGGTGATTCATGACCTTTCTTTTCCGAAAAATCAGTCGGTTAACTCAAACATACCAAAAGAAAATTTAGCAGTCCAGTATAATTCCATAGATGAGGTAGTTGATCTGGTTAAAACTTTTGGTCGAGGTTGCTTAATGGCAAAGACTGACATTGAGGATGCTTCTCGCATTATCCCAATTCACCCGTCTGATTTACATTTGCTAGGTTTTACTTGGGAAGGTCAGTTTTATTATGATAAGTGTTTACCGATGGGTGCCAGCAGTAGTTGTCGAATTTTTGTCATTTAGTAAGGCTTTACAATGGGTCATGGTGAATGTTTTTCATGCTGCAGGTATGTCTCACATTTTAGATGATTTTTTCTTTGTTGGCCCCCCCAAATTCAATTAGTTGTTCACATGATCTTGCTAGTTTTTTATTCCTTTGCAAGTCAATTGGGGTACGTATTAAAATGGAGAAAACCCAAGCACCTACAACCAATATTGTCATATATGGAAATGAGGTAGATTCTGAAAAATTGGAATGCCGTCTTCCAGTGGATAAAATCCAAAAAAAAAATCCAGGAAAAACTACACTTATTTAGGAAGTGCAAAAAGATCACATTAAAAGACATGCAATCCATTATAGGGCTTTTAAATTTTGCATGCTCTGTGGTGGTTCCAGGGCGAACATTCCTTCCTCGATTGATAAACTTGACATGTGGCGTAAGTAATCCTAAATTTTAAATTAGATTGAATAAAGAAGCTAGGGCTAATTTGGAAACTTGGGCAATGTTCATTGATAATTATAATGGTAAATCAGTATTTTTGGACAATGCTTGGTTATTTTCAGACCATCTCAGTCTATATACAAATGAATCAGGTTCCCTTGGTTTTGCAGCTGTTTTGGGGTCACAGTGGTTTGTCAGTAAATGGCCTTCAGGGTTAGATGATTATCAAATTTGCATTAAAGAATTGTTTCCAATAGTTCTTGCACTGGAAGTGTGGTCATTTCATTTTCAAAATAAAATGGTGTTGTTCCTTTCAGACAATATGGCTGTTGTAGAGGTTATCAACAAGAAGTCTTGTAAGGAAAAATCCTTGATGAAATTGTTGCGCAGACTTGTTTAAGTGTTACTACGGTGCAATATTCATTTCCGTGCAAAGCACATTCCTGGGAAGTTGAATGTTACAGCTGACAGACTATCCCGTTTTCAATTTCAGGAAGCATTCCAGGAAGCACCATATTTACAACAACCAACAAAAATTCCAGAGGACCTTCTTTCCATTTAACAACTTCAGCACAAAGACTGCTACAAGCCTCATTGGCCCCGGCAACAAGAAAAGCATATCAACATTCATGGAAGCTTTTCCTTACCTGGGCTGATTCCATATCCTTACCTGTAAAATCCAATACACTCTGCAATTTTATAGGTCATTTATTTGATATTGGATATTCACCAAGCTCAATAACATCACATATTTCAGCTTTGACCTACATTCATAAAATTCATTATATGCCGGATCCAGAGTAGTGTTTCTTAGTGCAAAAATTGCTGAAAGGGTGTCACAAATTAGGCCCAAGTGTTGACTCACGTTTGCCAATAACTGGTGAAATTCTGATCAAGATGGTAAAGGCTTTGAGACACACAGTTCTTGATCATTCCAAAATGTTATTGTCAAAGGCTTTGTTTTTGCTCGCATTTCCGGGATTTTTCAGGTTAGGTGAATTGGTTATAACATCAAAACAAGGGCAGAATATATAATTCAAAGGTCAGATGTGCATTTTGAGGTAGCAAATAACAAATTAACACATGTACAATTGGTCCTACGTCATTTCAAAACCATTAGTTTAGGACAACCTACATTTATTACTTTAGAAACATCAGACAACATCCTTTCCTGTAATGCATTGTTCAAATATCTAAAACATTTCCGTCATTTGAGTGGACCTTTATTTCAGTTCTTAGATGGTTGTCCAGTGACATATTCTTTTGTTTCAAAGAAACTAAGTTAAGTCATCAAATATATTGGTTTAGATCCAAAACAATACAAAGGTCACAGTTTCAGAATTGGAGCTGCTACACATGCAGCGAAACAGGGTTCTTCAGAAAATGCTATTCAAAATATGGGTAGATGGAAGTCAGATGCTGTCAAGCGTTACAATCGTATAGGTTTATTTCCTGTTAAGAGTGATTGAGCATTCTTGACCTGATTGTTTTCATATGTAGTTGACTGTCAGGTATAGGTTTGATACCATCCTTAACCCATAGTAGGTCAGATCATGCCTGCTGCTACTTTCAACTGTCATTGGTCAGTTTAGGTCTGCTATCATCATCAACCCAAAGTAGGTCAGATCATGTCTGCTGCTACCCTTCAACCACAGTAGGTCAGATCATGTCTGCTTTCACGCTCAACCCATGGTAGGTCTGATTAGGTCAGGTACCACCCTCAACGCCCCATAGGTCAAATAAACCCCGTTTCTTTTATTTTGTAGTTTTATGCTTCCCCCTCCCCCTTTATTTTATGATTTTTTACACCAGTTTTCTGCAAGCAATAATCTTTATAGTTATTAATGCTATATAAATATTTTTATGTCTCTTTGTGTTGCTGGCCACCTTACAACTAAATTAAATAAAAACTAAAGTTGTATTTAAATTGTTACAGATCTCACAATTTGTATATATGTTTTCTTTTGATTTTCATCATGTCCCCTCTCTGTCCTTTGGGTGGCGGAATCCAATTGTCAGTGGATTTTGTGGCCAAATTTTGTATATGCCACCCAAATTTTAACATTGTTTTGATTTTTCATATGACAGGGAGATCCCCCTGCCATTGTTGTATATATGTTACCTGGTGATCTCCCATCTTCTAAATGTACATTCATCAATGATAATCATGTCTTGCTTAGACTTTAGGGAGATCCCGCTTTCATTGTGATATTAGGTGCTGAATAAGTCTCTGTACGTTTGTCTGGGATCTGCCTAGGAGTTAAGGTAGTTTATTTGTAATTAGTTGTTTATATTTTTTTGTGATAAGAATCGGACTAAGCGGCTTTAACGACGTTCGATCCTGATATTTAAAGTCTTAAACTTTTTTTGCCAAGTATATTTCTTGTTTCTACATAATAGCTTAATTAAAACTCAAATCAAAAAATGGGGGTCAATATGCTTCTTTTGGCGCCACAGTACATTTAATATGACCTTTTTGCACTGAAATTTGCGTCTTAATCAAAAATTATATTTTTTATCTTTTCCCTCCAAAATTTTTATCCAATTAAAGCATGAAAAAAATGAACTCTTAGTTTGTTTTAAAGAAGACACTTTAAAATTGTGACTAAGAAAAAATTTCAATTTGCTTCGCCTAATCAATTATTTGACCTTTCTGCACTAATAAAATGTGATTTTTCCGGCATTGAAAATTTAATAAGCAAGAAAATTATTTTAAAGTCTTAAACTTTTTCTGATTTTAAGTAAATAGGTCAAGGGTATCTTGAATATTTAGAAAAGAACATCAAAACTGGGGGTATATGATATAAATTTTCAGATATTACTAAAAAAAGTGTCAATTTTACGTTTAAATTGACAAAATTTTCCCCGGGTTTTCCATAGGCGTAGTCACAGGGGGGGGGGGGGCAGCGGGGGCACTACCCCCCCCCCCCCCCGCTACTTTCAGATCTGGGGGGGGGGGGGAAGAGTATGTCTGTGCCCCCTTACTTTTTAATGAAGAACAAAATCAGAGCTATTTTGAAATAATATTAAACCTCATGTTATGGAAATTTTGTTTAAGTTCAACAACTGAGTAAGTATTTGTCTTGAAGTAATAGTTGTATAATATAGTAATAAAATATAGTAATTAAATCGTCAAGACATCCCCCCCACTTTTTTCCCCAACATTACCTTTACTATAGGAAATAGTCATTGAAGGGATAGTTGCCCCCCCCCCCCCCCCACACACACACTTTTTGACCATAGTATAGTGATATCGAAGAATTGTGGGGAAAAAAATTGGAATTGAAAATAAAATTGGAATTAGACGTAACTTGCCTATGAAAAAGTTGGCCACTGGAAGAATTGTGGGAAAAAAATTGGAATTGAAAATAAAATTGGAATTGAAAGTAACTTGCCTATGAAAAAAGTTGGCCACTAGAAGAATTGGAATTGAAAATAAAATTGGAAGTAACTTGCCTATGAAAAAAAATTGGAATTGAAAATAAAATTGGAAGTAACTTGCCTATGAAAAAGTTGGTCACTACCCCCCCTCCCCCCCCTCCCCCCCACGAAATAGGATTTTCGAGTTTGGGGAACTTTCAATTGTTTTTTTTTTTTATTTTTTGCTTGTCAAAGAATTTCTAGAGTTGAGCCCCCCCCCCCATTTTTAAGTTTTTGACTACGCCTCTGTTTTCAGAATATATATACTATATTTGTCACACTTTATTGAAAGAATTCATAAGAAATAATTTAATAGATATTTCAGAACCAGCATAACACATTTCATTGCAAAAAACAGCTTTGTGTGCAACCAGCATGGAACAATAGGAATCCAAAATTAAAAGTACTGTTATAGTTCAAAAGGGGAAAAACATTTTCGTCTAAAAAACCTTCCGCCACAAAATATAGTCCAAAGCTTAATTCTACGTAAATGAAATTTAAGCGCGTTTTTTTTTCATTGAATATAGTTCAATTTGCATTGTGGAGTTCGGATTTAATGTTAGAACTTAAAAATGATGCAGAATTTTATAAATTATGGACATGACCAAAATCCACTTAAAAACTCAGGATCCAACGTCCTTAATTTGTTGTTTAGTTTTGATGTTTTTTTTTCGTTAATACAGTCTAAATTCTCCAATTATTTCAGTTTCTGGTATTTTGATGAATATATGTAGCTATTTTCCTGTGACGTCAAAGCATCTTTTTCCTGCATAAATTAGACCACGTCTGTTTTATGCAGCCTTAACAATACTGCGGCATTAAAAACACCGAAAATCAATCTGATCTGAAAAACGGGTCTCAAATTGACAGACATACATGAAATAAAGTGTAACATCACACCTAAAGCTTTAAATTCCAGAGTAATGTCACTCCTTATATTTGACCATCTCTTTAAATAAATACTTTTAAGAACGCTTGGAATATAAACCCAGCAAAAAACAAAAGAAACGCATATTGTTTTACTCATCAAAGAAATTTTGAAAAAGTATATGGGACAACTATCTTTTTTTATTATTGGATACCTGTGACCTAACTAGAGTACAACATAGGCTTTTAAACCCTAATTGTTGAACTATTTCCCTTGATTAATCATGTTTATGAAAATAGTGTTTTACATATTTTTTTGTAAATCGCGGGTCTATTTTCAATGAAATATTGGATTGAAATAAACACTCTTATTTAACTCGTATTTATGGTTTAATTGCAATGTTTGCAATGTTGATGCTGCAATGTCACGCCTAAACAAAGATGAACACAAAAAAAGCTCTAACAGTGATACTAACTGGAGCTACGCAACAGGAAGTTGCAACTGCTTTTGGAATACATCAATCGGCTTTCCAGCAGTTATATGCCCTTCTCCACCAGCTAGAAAAACGGGTGACAGACCAAGAACTAGCCGTCTACGGGTTTCTTCGTTACACATTCATTTTATATGTTCATCATATGCATTTTTACTTTAATTTCCTCTTAATTTAAATATATAAATATCATCTGTTTCGGAGACACGTCTTTCGTTTAGTCATGCTGAGATTATTTCTAAGGGCCATATTTTAGGTGAAATATATGGAGATATCAAACGGCATTCAAATTCTTAAGTCCATTAAATAATACAAAATTGGAGCAGAATAAACACAGACCTCCAAAAAATCAGAATCAGAGGTGGGACCAGGTGTCAAGGAAGAGTAAGCATTTATAAGACTATGGTTTCCGTCAAGATAAGCATCACCTGCTGACCGGGAAATAGCGGAAAAATCCAGCGTCAATCCAGTTTATAAATAATGGACTAACCCCAAGTATGAAGAACTTCAGTCAGCATTTGATTCAATAATAAATTTGCTGAGAAGGTCATTGTATCGAGCATAGAAGTTACGGAATGATGACTTTAAACAAGATTGCTGATATTTTTGTCTCATCAACTTGTTTGTCAATAATTTATCTCGTTCTAGCATTTTTTTTTATTCGTAGAGCATGCTCTTCCGTATCGATTAAACTGAATATATAAACTCCTTATGCAGGTGAAGAGGGTATATTGCTACATAGGTAATAAAAGTTAAAGATTGTAATGCTATTAAAATCATCACGTTTATCATCTTGGTTGTTAGATAACCATTTACGTCTTTTTTAAGTTAAATTTCCAAATATGAAACAGACGTGTCAGATTCTGTGGTATCTTTTATCTAGGGCTCATAATTACAAAGTATTGCTCATTATAGAAACTATTTCAAATATAAATTGTTTCAAGATTCTTATTAAAACATTATCCGTTTCAAAACAAAAAAAATAT
Source organism: Saccostrea cuccullata (assembly GCF_032062105.1). Lineage (NCBI taxonomy): Eukaryota > Metazoa > Mollusca > Bivalvia > Ostreida > Ostreidae > Saccostrea > Saccostrea cuccullata. The sequence goes on from NW_026927929.1 coordinate 21,262, forward strand.
ATAATGTACCCAGCATCGTTTTTCAAAAGTCTATGGATGAAGGAATAAGAGGGGGTTAGTCACTGAGCAATGGAAATGAGTGTCTGACCTATTCTGTAAACAGTACAGAAAAAGAAATACTGTAAGTGCAGGTCAGCTTAAATTACAACTTACTTTTTAACAGAAAACACTATTACTAGTAAAAGAGTTAGGGTTGCAACCCCTCTCAATAGCACACGTGTCTGCTTTTTAAAAACATTTTTTATCAAAGGTTCACATTTTAAATTCATAGTTACAAATCACTAGTTAATCCTATCTTTTACGGAAAAGGTATGCATCCTCGTTGGATCATTTCACTAAATCTCTATGTACATAATGAATGTAAATTTAATGATTTTAGCATATCGTAGTTGTGGTTATATGAATATGTATTACAGCTTAAAACTAGTTTAGTATGAACACGGATATTGTGAGTCACGGATATAGCGAAGTTATCTTGGATCCCCAACTATATAAATTTAAGCAATCCTTATACGGATAAAAAAAAATTATGCATATAGCGAAGTCACTTGACAGATCCCAGTGACTTCATTTTAACCAAGTTTTACTGTAAGTGGTATACGTATATTCTTTTTATTCTTTATGATCAAAACACTGGTCGCTTTCATTTAGCTGAGCACTGACTAAGGGGCTTACACCTACTCATTGAATACTGTTCGTTATATCCATATTTTTTATAGTCCAGTCTTAGGTTTAGACCCTGATTTAGTCCGGACTAAGCTTGCGTAGGCTTCTTTTAGAAACGGGCCACCGAAGTAATTTCTTTCTTTTGTAAAGATTTCTGTGTTCGTTTGGAAATCAAAATGCGATGAAATAATGACCTTGACATGTTTCTGTATTAAAAGATTACCATAGTAGTGTTGCTTCAGCAATCGAGGTTGGATATATAGCCCTAATTTGAAATTACATTTCAAATAAGTTTTTCGATTTTGGAAATTTAAGATTTGATTTGCAAAATTTAAATGCCGAAGACGATATGCTCTGGCAAAATGTTGTTTTATACTTCATGGTTTGATTAATGAAAAGCCTGAATGAAGCAATTTCAAAAGATAATATTAATAATTAATAATCACTCCAGTGTGAATTTTAATCAAAGATGTACTCATACAGAAATATTTATTGATTTTGTTTTATGAAAACGGTTCTTTTCTTACTCAAAGAGGCTTTTCATCAAGATGTAATATTTCTATAGTATTTTATAGAAATAATGATGTTTGTGGGATAAAGGATTTCCATCCCTAATAGGACCAGATTCCAAACCCTTTAGAATACACCAAGTATGAAATACTCTGATATTGAATTTAAGCATTTTATAGTAGGAAAGAATGGCCCTCGAGAAAGTTTCATTAATTTCATAAATTAAGCAGTGGTTAATGTACAAAGCTTTGATTGGAATCTTTGACGTTTTTTTTAAAAAATAAAATCAATAAATACAGTGGTGAAAAGATGCATTGAAATATAATTAATAGAATGACAATTCAAAACAAGGAGGATATGGAGATAACGAACAGTGTTCAATATCGAAGTCTATAAAACAATAATAAAAAAATAGGAGCAGAGCAAACACGGACCTCTGAAACATCAGAGGTGGGATCAGGTGCCATAGAGGAGTGAGCATCCCCTGCCCACCGGTCACATCCGCCGAGGGCTCCTTCTCATGATCGAGAAATAACGGGAAATCTGTCGTCATTTCAGTGTATAAATAATGGACTAACAATAAGTATGAAGATAGTCAGTCAGCATTTGACACAATGTCATGCATTGTTTCGACCAAAGAACTAACGAAATGATGACTTTAAACGAGACTGCTGATATTCTTGTTTCATCAACCTGCTTGTCTATAATTTGCAATTCTCTTTTACCGAAAAAAAATTTAAAATTTATTTTTTATGCATTAAAAATAAAATGAAATAACTCTAATCTAAATTCAAGGTCAAAATAAGGAAATATCCTGCACTTATATGTTATATTTAGATAAACTGTGTATGAGTTTATGTGTATGTGTATGAGTATGCATTTAAGCGAGTAGATGTCTGTGAGGAATAGTTTCAAACAGTTTTAAACATTATTGTGTACACTGGGCAATGTGTAAATTGAAAAGAAAAATGTAAACTATTTCATATCATTTACATGATTTTTTGCTTTACAAAAGTTATAAAGACAATATATCGCCTTATTCAGAGAGAAAAACTCTGTTAACGTCCAAACATCTTCCAGGTGGCGTGCCAAAGATAAAAGATAGGACCATTTGTCGCAAAAATAATGAAAAGGCGTTAGGTAAATGTAGGATTTTATCAATTTATTCAACTGATAATGAACTAAAGAGTCAAAAAATTTGATTTAAAAGTTACTTAACTGAGATTGAATCGCAATGGAGAAATACCACCATCGTACATACGAACGTAACTAATCGAATCAAGAAAAAATCATTGTATTCGGGGTTGCATAATTGAGTTCATTAATGTGTCATTAATATTTTATCGAGATTTCAATATAAAAGATAATATCCATAGAAGATTTCAGATTTTTCCGTGTCGTAATCGCTACCATGACACTGGAATCGATTTCAATGGACATTTATACAAGCAGAAAGGTTACAAACATGGTAAAGAAAAATATCCTATTTTTTAAGTATTCAGACATCGACTCTGTCTTCCGGGAAAAGTGTGACGGAAGGGGAAAAATAAACTGTAAGAAATTGACTTCTTGTATTGGTTTTACTTTGTGGATATAAAATAAAAAAAACAATAAGGAACAGTCTTATTAATAAAAAAAGTTTTGACTGATATATTATGCAAAACTTGAATATTTTTATAACACTCATATCAATACAGATAAAAAGCAGTCATCAGACAGATTAAGTGGCACTTGTCATTCAATACATTGTCCAAGAAGATACTGGCTACCGTATGAATACATGAATTAAGACATAAAATTCTACAACTCCCGAAGTGCGTTATTGTAGATTTCATCATGTATACCAACTCCATATGTCATATTTCAATGAAACTTGAACAAAATTACTGTATATTTTATTTCTTATATTTTTATTTTTTATTTTTATTTTAATTACAAAGAAAAAGTCCTCTATTTAGACTGTGTTATAGAAATGAAACACTACGTATGTATACGACGTTATATGACGTCACATTCAAGACTTTCTAATCGTTTCGCGCAGTTTGCTTTCCATACGCAAGAAAATACCGGTATGATTATGCGACTGACTGCATGTCTTTGAAAATTGATATTTAATTTAATTTGTTTTTTCATATAAGGAAAGGCACTGGCAAATGTAAATATTACAACTTAATGCCTTTTGAATGTTTTTTAAATACAAAACAGAGATGACGTGTCTACACATTATATTAGAGCTTACATTTTAGAATGAGTTTGCGCTATTTAAATGCAATAAACAAGCATGTAACAGTCTGTGATTAAATGCACTGTTACTTTTGTTCCATAAATAGTTGAAGGCTGATATTTGGTAAAATATAAAAGGAGTCTTTATTTTTTATGTACTATAAAGGTCAAGGTTTTATCAAAAGGTCAAATATTGTAACGTCATATACTGAATGTTTTAGTTATTTGCCATTGAAATTCTTTTAATTACCAAAATATCTTAAACCATTGGTTCAATTCTTTTTAAATTTTAACACCTTTTATTCTGTGACTCATTTATTCATTCTGTTTATTTTTTGTTAAAATAAACTGATTTACACATCTTCTCTTAAGAAAACTTAAAGTGACATAGAATATTTACATGCGTATTTATCCTGATGCTTTGTACGATTTTTATATAATATTTTATTCAAAGAAGAAGGTATGGTTTCCATACAAATTTTGCCCTGTGATTTTCTAAAAAATGAAACTGATGTAAAAGTTGAAAACTCATGTTATTTTTAAATAATTGAAATTCAATGCAGAAAAGTCATACCAATCATTTTTCTCACAGGTGTTTTTAAATGCTAATTATGACTTCATAAATATGACTTTGTGCATTTTCCCGTATTTTCTTAAAAAGTTGCAGAAGATACCAATTTTCATTAGAATTTTCTTTCAGATAACATTGTCCACAGGCATCGCCCACAAAGATCTTAAAATATGTGATGTGTTATTGAATTTCGCACAAAATATAAAAAAAATTAACGTGTGCGACGGCTGTGGACACTATTTTCTAAAGGAAAATCACCCTTGGATTGTGCCATTTTGAGGTTTTTTCTGTTGAAAATAGAGAACTGCTTCACATTAATGATGTCATATTTGCAGAATGGTAAACCTTCATGCCATATTTTTTCCTGATTTATCAGAGTCATTTATTTAACTAATATTTAAGCCAGTTTCAAAAGTTTTTGATGTCAATACATTTTAGGGCGCAAGAAAACTAAAACCAAACCTTCTTCTTTTCATGTTACAAAATAACTTACTGAGTTTAAGCAACAAAAGAGTTGTTTTGATAAACGGTTTTACACAAATTTGCAACAAATCCATTGATGATTTGGAAATAAGGCTCACTCACTCTGAAGTTGAATGTCTGATTTCACAAACTTCTTACGGAAGTTAGTAATATGCCATATTTCAAAAGGGGTTCTCCGTCGTTTCAAATTTAAGCCTGTTATACTCGTAATTTAATGCCTTTGAACGATAAGGCGGCGTTTTGTGTGCTAGCATTCTCGGTTTATACGGTCTCATCCGATAGAACGGTCTCATAGTCCCTTTGTTGGATCTGAACCCTCAAAATAAGGATTAACTCCTTACTCCGCCACTCTATAGCAAACAATTTAACTGTTGCGCCAAGCGGGATTTTAAAAACAAGGCATAAATAAATATGACTTTCCCGTGACTGGAGACGACCCTTGATTGGTAAATTCGCTGTTTCGGTTTAAAGTACTGTTGATCACTATATTTTCGCGACACCTTATTTTCGCGACTAAGCCATGTGGTATTTATAAGCGAAAAAAATTTTTCGCGAGTTGTGGTTTTTGTTTTATATAAATATTAGTAATACAAATATACGCGAGAATAAATTTTTGGCGAACAGACAGACTCGCGTAATTACGCGAAAATAAAGTTCTCGCGAATAAAAAGTGATTTACAGTACATTGCCATGACTTAAGACACTGTGATTTTACTTACCATGCAAGCTGAAATTTGAATACATTCGGTAGTATGAAAATAAATCGAAATCAGAATGCCAAGATAGCACTAGTCTACAAATAAGGACTATAAACGAATAAATTGAATTATTATTTCTCAAAGTATTAATTTCCTGACGCATTGAAGTTTTTATGGTCAAGATATCAAACTTTTATATGTTTGTCAACATTTATGGCAATTATTATAATATATCGATGTCTCTGACTCTCACTGAATGAAAGTGTACTCTCCTGTGTAGACTACAGTAAGAGTATGCTTCAACGATGCTATAGTAGTGAATACATGCATTCTTTGGAATACTCAGTTCAAAGTATTTTATGGTTTTTCAGAAATTTTCTCATTTTATGTATTCACCGAGTGTTCTCGATCCTTAATATTTTTTTTTATGACTTTCTCTGTTTTATACATGACGGATATTGAGATAGCGAACAGTATTTAATATCAAATCCATAAAATAATATAAAATAGGAACAGAGTAAACACGAACCTCCGAAACATCAGAGGTGGGATCAGATGCCATGGAGGAGTGAGCATCCCTTCCCGACCGGTCACATCCGCTGAGTGTGGGAAAATCCATAGTCATTTCAGTGTATGAATTATGGACTAACAATTAGTATAAAGAACGTCAGTTAACCTTTGACTCTATGATAAATTGTATTTTCTGATAAGAACATTGAATCGATCATAGAACTTATCAAATGATGACTTTAAATGAATCTGCTAAGATTCCTGTTTTATCAACTTGTTTGTCAATAACATAGAACTTACGAAATGATGACTTTAAATGAGATTATTGATATTCTTTTTTCATCACCTTGTTTGTCAATAATCTACCTCATTACATTAAAGATAAGATTCGCAGTCCGTATTAATTGTGTATTTTTAACATTTTCTTCTATATACTCACTACGTGTAGTGGTGATAGGCTCTGGGTTATTAAGCAGCTGTTTGACTGGAGGAGAGAATTCAGCTTCTGGTGATTTCTGAATTGTCTTCATGCTGTAGTCATCTTCGCCTGAACTTAAATGACGTTTTGAAATCATGCGAAATTGTCTTTGCCTGTCCTTTTTATGTTTTGTTAGGTCTGTTGAGAGATCTTCATATTCCATTTCTAACTGTCTCCTTCTGTTTTGAAGAACAAAGGAAATGACCTGGCGCATTTGATAAATTGTTGTATTTTTTAATTCAGTTTGTTTTTTCATTATCTTTTCTTTTATTTCATTGGGGATGTGCAGAAAATTTGTTAATTTATGATCTAGATGTTGATCAGAAGCAAGGCAGGTGACACACACAGGAATGTCACATTGATTACAGTACATTTTACATCGTTCTTTGTAATGAGATTCACAATCCGGGTAGAGTGGTGTGGATTTTTCTAGCTGAAATTTGACAACCTTGTGGTCCTTGAATTCATTTGATAAGATGTGTTCTCCCACACAGGCCTTACACAAATTGACAAAACAGGTATCACAGTGCATCTGTAGCACAGCAGTCTTACATAAATCACATCGCATCACTTCCAAGGCACTGGCACGGGGGTCCATAACTAGATGTAGTGCTTTTTGAAAGTATATAAATGCAACAATTATTCCTGGTGAATTTTAAATATTAAATCAGAGAATTTTTAAAGAATGAACTACACTGTAATAGGACAGTTTTATTGTATACTTCTAGTCAATCAGATTAGGAATAAAAGATACAGGACATGCCACTGAAAGAAAGAAGATCTCCGACTAAAGAATAGAATGTGTATAAATAAAAAAATAAATTTGAACAAACAATTAAATGATAAAGAAATATGTCTTTGAAGAGAAAATTAAACATATTAAGTTAAGAATGCATTTTTGAAATATATCCTTCCTGTTGCTCATAGGAAACAATAATGGCGAACCTACGTGATATATCTAAAAATAGTCTGTTGCTATGTATTAATATTGTATTTCATGACGGACTTTCTCTGTTTTGTACATGACGGATATTAAGATAGCGAACAGTATTCAATATCAAATCCATAAAACAATATGAAATACGAACAGAGCAGATACCACCTCTGAAATATCAGAGGTAGGATCAGGTGCCAGGGAGGTGTGACCGGTCACAACCACCGTGTGCTCTTTGTCAATATAGAGAAATAACAGGAAAATCTATAGTCATTTCAGTGTATAAATAATGGACTAACAATTGGTATGAAAATGTCAGTTAGAGTTTGACTCAATGATAAATTGTATTTTCTGACAAGGTCATTACATCGACCATAGAATTTACGAAATGATGACTTTGAACGAGTTTGCTAATAGTCTTTAAACAAAATGTGAGTCAATAATCGACCTCATTATACCCCCCGCTTGAAAAGCGGGAGGGTATATAGTAATCGTTAATTCCGTCCGTCCGTCCGTCTGTACGTCTGTCCGTCCGTCCGTCTGTTACGCTTTAGGGTACCTATCTCTTATCCGCAACTCCTCTTATACCACTGAGTGAAATTTAATGAAACTTTCACAGAATCTTTATAACATATTGCCATTGTGCACCTCCTATTTTACTTTTTGATCTGACACATATTTTGGGTTTCCCGGCCATGGCAAACCATGGACTTTGTCATCAGTTATAACCATATGGGAGGCGGGGGGTATCATTTAGTGAGCTCATTGTTCACAGTACCTCTAGTTACATTAAAGATAATGTAATGTAATGTTTCTGCCTGTATTTATTGTGTATTTTTAACTGTTTGTTCTATTTACTCACTACGTGTAGTGGTGACAGGCTCAGGTTTATCAAGCAGCTGTTTGACTGGAGGAGAGGATCCAGCTTCTGGTGATTTCTGTGTTGTCTTCATGCTGTAGTCATCTTCACCTGAACTTAAATGACGTTTTGAGATCATGCGAAATTTTCCTTGCCTGTCCTTTTTATGTTTCGTTCGGTCTGTAGGGAGATCTTCATATTCCATTTCTAACTGTCTCCTCCTGTTTTGTAAATTAGAGGTATTGACCTGGTACATTTGATAAATTGTATTTTTTAATTCAGTTTGTTTTTTCATTATCTTTTCTTTTATTTCATCAGGGATGTGCAGGAAATTTGTTAATTTATGACCAAGATGTTGATCAGAAGCAAAGCAGGTGTCACACACAGGAATGTCACATTGATTACAGTACATTTTACATCGTTCTTTGTAATGAGATTCACAATCCGGGTAGAGTGGTGTGGATTTTTCTAGCTGAAATTTGACAACCTTGTGGTCCTTGAATTCATTTGATAAGATGTGTTCTCCAACACAGGCCTTACAAAGGTTGACAAAACAGGTATCACAGTGCATCTGTACCACAGTGGTCTCACACAGGTCACATCGCATCACGTCGAATGCACTTGTACGGGAGTCCATCATTAAATGTAGTGCTTTTTGAAAGTACATAAATGCAACAATTATTCCTGGTGAATTTTAACAATTAAATCAGAGAATTTTTAAAGAATGAACTACGCTGTAATAGGACAGTTTAATTGTATACTTCTAGTCAATCAGATTAGGAATAAAAGATACAGGACATGCCACTGAAAGAAAGAAGATCTCTGACTTAAGAGAATAGAATGTGTATAAATAGAATAATAAATTTGAATAAACAATTAAATGATAAAGAAATATGTCTTTGAAGAGAAAATTAAACATATTAAGTTAAGAATACATTTTTGGGATATATCCTACCTGGTGTTTATGGGTAGCTTTAATGGCGAAACTATGTGATATAACTTTAGATAGTCTGTTGCTATGTATAAATATTGTATTACACGACTGACGTGTCAGAAGAATTTTTATAAAGTTTAAAAGCTAGGCTATTTAAATGTCTGCATTTTATAGTATCAATTACAATGAGACCGTTCTTAAAGCGCAACGTTGCATTAACAAAAACCTTTACACTATGTTAGTAAATGTTTATTTACCTCTTTCAACAGCAAGATCATTTAGGGAATAACTGTCTTCTTATTTAGTATTTGCGACCATTAATGCTGATTTAACAGTCGCAAACTGAGTTTTATCGGCGACGCGTAAGCGGAGCCGTTAAAACGGATCCTTGTGACCGCTTAATCAGCATTAACGGTAAAAAATTAGAAGATTAATTATTCTTACGAAACGTTCGTTTTTTTAAATAGGCTACACATCTAGATGAAAAAGTTATGTTAAAAAATAGTTTGTTATGAATTAATATATTAAAATTTGTTTTTGAACTTTACATCTTTACCTGTACACAGCTTTTGGAAAATTTCTACATCACATTGGGTTGCGTCACCCATAACATATTTTTAGATTAGGCAACACTCGGCACACCTCGGCTGATTCCTACTGAACGGAATCATCCAAGGTTTACATAGCATGCACATGGTGCAGATGTGTATGGAAAATATTCATTTTGTGTTATAATTGGATTTTATTTCATGAAGTTGACGAGACCTATGACAGTCGGTAAGTACAAGTTTAAGTATAGATTGGGGTAAAATAAACCGAAAGATAAGGTTAAAGTTCAAAGATCATCGCATGCCACAGTAGTCAAATTTCACATTGTGAAGTTATCTCCCGTTGTCCATGTGACATTCAGTTACTGGTGCAGATCCAGATTTTTTTTCAGAAGGAAGAGGGGGGTTCATACCTCAGTCATAAAAATGCTAGCCCAGAATTTCCTCACAAGAAAAGAAAAAAAATGAAAACCAAATAAAATCAATGATAGTGGTGTTGTGGGGTCATTGTTTTAAAAGGGGGATAATGTCCAAAGTCATTTTTTTTTGCTTCAGTTTATAGTCTTATTTGAATAACAAAGCAAATTCTAGGGGGAGGGGGGAGGGGTTCCACTCTCCCTATCCACTCCCTGTCCCTGAAATTACAATTGATCTTGTGACTCCAAAATAGGTTTTTTCCCCATTTGACTATATACAAATTTTGCTTCTTGTATTAATTAATAA